>NW_024962263.1:55277076-55435636 GCF_019238085.1 Lagopus leucura | reverse complement strand
ATATATATATATATATATATATATATATATATATATATATATCTCAAGATTTTTCACTTATCTTAAACCTTAAACATTTCCAAAATGGGAGTTAAAACTGATTTCTCTCTTAACAGACATTTGTACTACAGCTTCTACTTCAGCAGCCTAAAAAATGCTTGCAGAGTTCAGGAAAAAAAAAAAAAAAAAAAAGGAAGAAAAAACCATAGTAATTGTAACCAGTATATTTAATAACCTCATGTGTAATGCAACTGCCATGTCCAATTGCACTTCAACTACAGTTTGGCTCATGAAGTACAATTATGGAAGTATCCCTGTAAGAATATGCAAGATGACATGTGCGTCATCAAAGCTACTGAAAGAGGTATTTACTCAGGTATGAGGAAAACAACAGGGAAGATGCATGATGCACAGGCACAATAACTACGTTAGTTACCTCCCCCTGACAACAGCTGGAATGGAAACACGCTACCAAATCCATCCTGTGCCAAGGGCACACGGAATACACTGGCTAAGAACCTTCAGACAGCAGTTTCTATCAGCGTGTGATGATGCCCACAGCAACAGTGGTATGAACGCAGTAAGCAGGGTTATTTGCTACGTGGCGGTGAGAACCAGTGCACCGCGAGTTTCTACGAAGGATGAGAGAGGGGATGACAGCATCAGCGGGGAAAAAAATAAAGAAATCGAGGAGGAGACGAGGCTTTTTTTCCGCATTCCTCCGGACAACTTAGCGGGCTGCTCGCAGCCACGGCACGGCGGCCCCCGATAGCCGCCCGCGGGCGGGGCGGCGTCCAGGCTCGGGCCCTGCAGTGACAGCCGCCGCTCGGCCCGCCGGACGCCGCAGGCAGCGCCGCGAGAGGAGCGGCGAGACGGCGGCGGGCCCCGAGGCCGAGCGGCGGGCGGAGGCCCCGGGCGGGGCCGGGCGCAGGGGCGGGGAGCCGCCTCCCAGCGCGCAAAGCCACCACGTCGGCGACGCCAGCACTGCGGAAATGGGAACGGGGAGCCGGGCCCCGCGCTCGCTCCGCCCGCCCCCGGCCGCCCCCGCTTACCCGTGTCCCCGATGATGATGTACTTGAAGAGATACGCGTAGGCCATGGCCGCCCGCCGCCGCCTCTCGCTCGCTCCTTCGTGATGCGCGCGCTCTCCCCCCGCCCCCGCTGGCCGGGCTCGCGCTGCGGAGAGTTCGAAACGGTTAACGGCCGCTCCCTCCGACCTCCGCCCCGCCGCCTCCCGCCCCTATCGGCCGCTCTCTTTATCTCTCTCTCGCTCGCCGCTCTTCTCCCGCCGCTCCCCGAGGCGCCCGCGGAAGGACGCGGCGGCGGTCGGAGCGCGAGGCGAGAACAATAACAGGCGCCGAGCGGCCCGGAGCCCTCCGGCAACGTCACGCACCAACCTCCTCGCCTGGCCCCGCCCCCGACCCGGAAGTGCTGAGGTAGCCGCGGGGCGCGCGCGCGCGCGGCCGCCTCCCGCCGGCTTGGGGGGGCGGAGCTCCGCGGCACGCCCCGCCCCCTACGGGATGGAGCTGCGGCGGTGCGGCTGTCTCTCGGCAGGAGAGCGGGAGAAAGGGAGTAGGTGCTGCTGAGTTTCGTGTTTGTGGTCAGGGGCAGGGAGTGGTAACGGGTTGGAGTTGAAAGTAAAAAAAGTCTAGGTGACAGGACGAGGGGAAATTATCCTGGAGTTGCGCAGGGTAAGTTTAGGTTGGATATCAGGAAAAACTTCTTTCCAGAAAGGGTTGTTAAGCACTGGAATAGGCTCCCCAGGGAGGTGGTTGAGTCACCATCCCTGGATGTGTTTAGAAACCATTTGGATGTGGTGCTCAGGGACATGATGTAGCAGAGGGCTGTTAGTTAGGGTAGTATGGTTAGGTTGTGGTTGGACTCGATGATTTTTGAGGTCTTTTCCAACCTGAGCAATTCTATGATTCTGTGATTCTATGATTTAGATTAGATGTCAGGGGAATTTTTCTCTCAGAGGACCATGAGGCAGTGGCACAGCTGCCCAAAGAAGCTGTGGGTGCCCCATCCCTGGAGGTGCTTGAGGCTGGGTTGGATGGGGCCTTGGACAGCTGAGCTGGTGCCTGATTTATTTGACAACACTGCCTGTGGTGCGAGATTGGAACTACGTGATCTTTGAGATCCCTTCCAACCTAAGCCATTCTGTAGTTCCATGCAAACTGGAACACTAATGGAACATATTGTGATTCAGTTCTGGCTTGGGAGATGTTTTTTTCCTTTTTCTGTCTTTCTTCATCAAACTGTAAGCAGTCAGCCAGCAAGGTATCCAAGTTGTGAGCCGCTGACTTGGTATTACAAAGGCCCAATAAGTTGGAAGAAACTTCAAGGTCTTTCTAATTCAGTGCTGCTCTGTGGAGCAATCTGTGAACCCAGAACTTCGGCCCCTGAACTGGCACAGCGGCTTGGCACCTGGGCTGGCTCCATGCCCCATGGCTGCATCAGGTGCTGAGAGAAGGGCTGCTCTCTGTAGGTATGGTTGATGAGACTTGGGTTGGTTAATTGCTATGAATTGGTGGAACTGTTGAAGAGCCACTGACATTTTCTTCACGTGAAACTCACGGATATGCCTTCCTGGCTGTACCAGTCTGGTAGCTTTTAATTTTATAAAGATTTTAATTTGTGATATGTCAGGTCAGGAAGTTTTGTCACTTCTAAGAGCTGTGTGACTAACTTACTCTTAAAAATACTCAATAAAGCTGATTGTGCAGTGTCCCAAATCCCATTTCCATATTGAGTGACTTTACCAGCACTGATTTTTCCCACAATTAAACTTCTTTTTGAAAGATAAACAACATGTTCCTTTACCAGTCTTTTTTCCCTCCTTCCCATATACTTAATTTCTTTTCCCAATACTATTGGCAAAGCATGGAGTCCCAAATAGCAATTCTCACTTGTCGGTAACACCAGCCTCCTCACCTCTAAGTGTTGTCTCGTGTCTTTCTCCTCTCCAAATGTGGTTTGGTTTGATTTTACAGCAGCAGCATCTAAATTTAATTTTTCATCCTAGATCTCTTCAATCCAGTTACTACACAAATACAACTATATATTTGATATCTTAGGAAACACTGTTTTTGCTTTCACTTCAGTAGTTTTGATCAAGGCCACTCACTCATTTTGTCAAATGTACTTCCTTTTTTTTAATTCCATCTCAGCCATCTTATTACACAGGCTGTCCATGAAAATATTGAATAGGTTTGCCTGGTCTAAACAGAGCATTAGAAGGCCACATGCAAAGCTTTTCCTTAGTTTAAAAACCTTCTACAACTGTACTTTTTTAGCCAAATGTGCTTGGCATAGTCATTTTTTCTTGACTTTACAATTGTAATGGAAAAAAAATGTCAGAAGCCTTCCTGAACCTAAAGTATTGTGCATTCACTTTTCTTTCATTCCTGTGGCTTGTCAGTGAAGGAAATAAAGTTAGTTCAATCAGAGTTTATTCTTGAGAAATCCAACTTATCCATTTACTGCTTTTTACTTCTTGAACTTTATTTGTTTGTTGTTATTTGTTAAATTTTTATTATTTATTAATGAAACCAGTTATACCACGTAAATCAGCTTTCTTCAACCAGTAAGTCATATTTGAGCAAATCCAAAGCATTTGGTTTCTTGGATTTCCAAGCACCTTGTCTTCTCCTGAAAACACAACACCATGGAAAAATGGCTCTTTCTTTTGGAGGATCTTCCTAAAAGCCACTTCCCCATTATCTTATGTACAAGAAGTGAAATTTTGATATTTTTCAAATTAATTTAATAACTAGTTTCATTAATTCCTATCCAGAATTAGTTTTCTCAGGGGAAAAAAAAAAAAGTTTTGCCCGTAGTGTATGAAAATTAGGCTCTGTTTTCAGTATTTTGTGTGTAAAGGATCTGTTCTCTTTCCTAATAATTTCTATGATAGAGGCCTTAGCTGAAGGAAGAATTGCAGCTGGGATCACTTATTGCATCCAATACAGAATTCAGACTGGAACAAGTACTCCTAAGTGCTCCCTCAACCTCTGAAGAAAGAACTCCAGCTGGTGTTCATGCTCTTCTCACTGGTTGATATGACAGCCTGCAAAGCTGCAGGAAAAGAGCAGATAAGATGCCATCTCATCTGGTGTAACTAAAGGCTGCTGCTGATAGAGCTGGTGCATCTGTGGTGACACACTGGAACAGGCTGCCAAAGGAGGCTGTGGATGCCCCATCCCTGGAGGCATTCAAGGCCAGGCTGGATGTGGCTCTGGGCAGCCTGATCTGTTGCTTGGTGACCCTGCACATATCAGGGGGGTTGAAAGTAGATGATCATTGTGGTCCTTTTCAACCCAGGCCATTCTATGATTCTATGATCTGTGTCTGCTGCAGAGGGACACCCTTTGACCCCTGCTGTTTAAACTGTTTGGTCAGCTGGGGATCTGTAATGTATTGGCAACTTTGTCACATGGAACCCAACTGTCCCCAGCAGTCGTCACTTCTTGTAGAGCCCTCTGGTTGGAAGGCCCCTTCTAGACATCAGCCATGTGGATGGGTTTTGAGTCTTAACGTCAGCCCTTTTCTGCTGGAGCCTCTCCCTTGGCTGACAGGTTTAAGGAGACCTGTGTGTGTTGTGTCACCTTCACCATCTCCTTCGGAGTCTCGTCCACTCATGACAGCTCCAAGCCTCCTTTAGCATTAGGGATTTCTGTGTTGCTGGACCACAAGAAGTATTTATTACTCAGAGGGCTGATCAAGCCTCAGCAATCACCTCAACATCCCTGTGTTGTAATATTTAAGGACATTTATTTCACCCATTGAAAGTGGTCTTAGTTTCCTGTTTCTGTAATCTTCTGTTTTGACGCAAGCAAAATTGACCTGAACCGACTAAATAAAATCTCATCAGGAAATGGAATTACCATTCTGTAGAACTGCAGATTGCTGATGGGGAGAAAATGCAGAGACTACAGTGTATCCTTAACACTTTTGCTTAGACATTTTGGAGAGAGGCCTTCCTTCCTGTTTTTGCTTTGACAGCTGGTAAGCCAGAGAGGTACCCATCCTGCATGCAGCCCATAGGGCCTAATTGCTGCTTGGCTCTGTCCAGTGTCTGCACAGCAGCTAGACAGACAAATGGACCACTTATAGTTGTCCAGTCACCTGAAATGCTTTAAAATTTTCAGATGTGCACATTCACAAAATGTTTTGAGGCACTTGCAGTGCTGCTGGTGTTGTACTCATGGGATCAATGTTTGGTAGGGACTTGTAAGGATCATAGAATCATAGAATGATTTGGGTTGGAAGGGACCTTTAAGATCAACATAGTTCCAACTCCCTGCTGTAGGCAGGGACACCTCCCACTAGACCAGGCTGCTCAAAACCACTTCCAGCCTGGCCCTGAATGCTTCCATGGAGGGGAACATCCACAACCTCACTGGTCAATCTGTTGCAGTGTCTCACCACCCTCACAGTAAAGAATTTCTTCCTAATATCTAGTTTTTTTCCCCAATTTCCCAATTTCCAGACCAACTATGATTTTCCCAATAACAGCAACAGGTTAGATTTTTTGAATGTGTTTCTCTTTAGTAACTTTAGCTAGGTTTGCTAATACAAGCATTTTGTATGTTCCTGAGATGTGGGATCAGTTCTCACTTCCAGCCTGAAAGTTGCTGCAGTTGCTTAGTAATTTTCATTTTTATTTTTTCTTTAACATTGAAATCTTTTGGAGAAAGATGTTATCTTTCTGAAGTCGCCTTTCGATTTTTGATCCATTTGCTGCTGATTGAGTGTTCTTCACCTGTAGCAATTCACAGAAATCATGTAGAAGTCAAGCTACATCCTTGAATTCAAATAGCTGAGTCCTGTAATCAAATTTCATTTTTCCCTCCTGTTGCGAGGCATGAAATACTGGATTTTGGTAGAGGGAGCTTCTCATTTGTTGTTTGCATTTGGTTTCATTCAATGAGAGGGTCTCAGCAGCTTCAGCAAGGGCTCACATGTACTCACACTCTTCAAGTCCTGCAGATAGAACTCTGTGTTCCCCTTGTTAGGTCAGTCTGACAGGTTGTTGTATGTCTTGAATATGCAGTTTTATTCAAACTTCTTGTATGCACAGAAAGAATTAAGCAAAGTAGTCTCTTAATGTCCAGCCCTCCATCCCTCAGGTTTCACAGTATGATCCTCACTTCTGGAACTGGAATATAACATTATCTTTTACTGCTTTTCTGATTTTTGCTTTTGAGAAAGTAAGCATGGATTAACAGTTAAAAGATGCAAATCTGCACTGTGACTGGCTTGCTAGGCATGTAACTTATAGCAATCACAACACTAGAATCTCTAATTTTTACACCATTTAGATGTGGAGCACAGGAGGCAGCAGAGACTTTACACAGATTGCAGCAGGTAGAGGAGGGGCAGAGCAGCAGGCATCTGCTGCGCTCTGGGACAGGTGATCTGGTGCAAATAAATGGATTGTTTTGACATTCTTATTTAGATATGAGGAAGGTAAATGCAGGGATTAGAAAGAGCAGAGATATTTTTGCTGAGAATCATAGAATCATTAAGGTTGGAAAAGACCATTAAGATCACCTAATCGAACGGGCAACTCACCACCACCATGCCCACTAAACGATGTCTCTCCATTCCATGTTCACATATCACCTCCAGGGACAGCGACTCCATCACCTCCCTGAATTTGGGGTTTGGAATGAAAGAGGATTTGGTGCAATATGAGAAAAAACACCTACAATAAGATAAAAGGCCTGGAAGGACAGTGTTTTTAGAGGCCTTTTTTTAGAAAGTGAAAGAAAATGGAGAGTGGATTTCCAAGCAGAGAACCCAGAAATATGTGCCTATGAGGGATGTGGACACATCAGCCTCTGAGGGTCCTATTCCAGAACACTCATGCCAGGATTTCAGATAATGGCTGCAGCATCTGCACAGAAGTTTCACCATCTGCTTTTGCAGCCACTGGTTTGCTTTTAGAAATACAGCAGTTCTACTGCAGGCCAATTTGTATAGTTTAAACAAACATATAAACACACAAACAAGCTAAGTTAAATTGTTGCTTTTGATCTGGTAAAAAAAAAGTTTGGAAATGGTTTTAACTTTTTAACTACATGTTTATTTAGAATCGTATAGTGTTTAACTATTATCTTTAGATAATACAACAAAAGGGAAGGGTACTTCACTTTTGCAGCTGCATTCACATTTTGGGTTTTTGAACCTATGTATAGAAATATTTACATGAACTCTGCTTTATCCCTGTTTATTTACTAATGGCCTTTGCCACTGTTATCATTGTACCCTGCTTTTCCTTGCGAATAACCTTGTTTTCTGCTGCCTTGATACAAACACTTTGATAAAACAGCGCTTTTCTCATAAAAAGTAGGAAAACAAAAGGATCCTTGAAGTAACCTTGAATGGCTAACAGACGAACTGAGAAAATATGCTGATTTTTTTGTTGTTGTTCTCAAAAGCTTTAGCAAATGCGTGCTCATAACAAAATTCACAAGGGCATCGAGTGTCAGCGCTATCCAGGCAATATCAGATCGATGCGGAAGTCTACTTGAACGGACATCTTTGAAGATTTTCTGACTTCAGAGACATATTTTTTTCTTAATTTCCTTTAGATCTCTTTAAACAATTGTTTTGACAGTGGTTAAATCCAAAGAAAGCAGAAGGTATTAAAGAGATGTTGCACAGGCTCACAGGAAGTGAAAATCACAAAACCTTCCTGTGTACTAATAGTAAGAAGTAAGAAAACTTGAAGGAAAGGAAATTGGTTTCATTAAAAAGGAGTAGGACTGAGCGAGTTCAGTCATATTTTGTTTTTCAAACTGAAAACACCATTTTGGTCTTAAACCCTTAAAACGAAGGGTTTTCTTGTTTTTTTTTTCTTTCTGTTTTGTATTGTTCTCTGCTTTTGCTTTTGTGTTTTTTTTTTTTGGTTTTTTTTTTTTTTCCCCTCAAAATATCAATAATTTTCTTTTTCTAATACCTCTACTGACATTTTCTTTTGTGCCTGTAGAAAGTAAGGAACTATCTGAGATTTTGGAAGCCAGTAAAGTTGCTGAAGGATTTGAGGTGAGGAAGTCTTAGGACCAGAGTGACAGAAATGATTGTTTTCCATCCAGATATTAGGGATAGCCTACCCTGCGTTTTTGTCTGAGAGGTATAGTAGAAAAGTCTGTTAATTCTAACTAAAATGCTTGTAGCCAAATCATAGCTATGATGATGATGTTAAAAGGCTGCAAGTTCCTGCTGAAATTGTTTAAAACTTTTCAAACCAGAATAATATGAATAGCAAATAGAATTGTTTCTGTGGTAAGGCCTTCTTTGCTGTGTATTTCTCCAAGTAGGCGTTAATCTTAAGTATTTTAAACCAGGAGATATTTTCCTTTAACAAATACGTACGCAGATTCTTTTTGCATTCAACACTTATTGGTGTGGGTGGCAGCACGTGCTTCTGCACGTATTTTCCTTTCTCGGATTGACTCTATGTTTTAGAATTCAAGCTGTTTTAAGGCCATTTTAGCGCAGCTTCCCTTCCTTGTCTCAGGTTGTGAAGGTCACACCAAAGCTGTTATTGACCACATGTGTTCTGTGATTGTAACCCTGTGTTGTGAGCTAGGGAGTCTTTAATTTCACAGAGCAGACAATAGTCAAATATCAATTTTTTTTGCATTTGTTCCTGTAGCACTATCTACTGACATTCATACACTGGTATGTGTATGAGAGAGGTAAACAGTATATCCTAGATTTACAAAACAATAACAAAACAAAACAAGAAAGCAAAACCAACAACCCAGTAGAATCAATTTTAGTGGGACAAAAAACCCTAAACACTTTACCTTGCATTCATTTCAGATGGCTAATTATTAGGTGTTAAATATATAATTTTGGATTAGTAAATGCATGACTTCTCTCTGTGACAAATATTTGCACATTTATCTTGTTTCTGTGATCATGAGATGCCAAATAGTACAAAAATTTGTCTAGGATTCTGCATTATGTTTCATGGTTGTAACTGTAGAAGGAAAGTAATTCTCCCAGCATCAAGGTCCAGTTTATTTTCCATCAGATTTTTCTTTGATGATGAATTTCCTCCTTTATCACTCTGTGATATACTTCCATACCACTTTAAAAAGAGATTCTTCAAGTCTTCATTTCTAGTCCAAAAACATGAAGAATTGTGTCACATCTTGTCTTAATGAAGCTCACTTGATAAAAATAAGTTCAGATGACATAGCTAGCCACTGTAATTATATCTTTTAAGACTTGTTTTGTTTTTACAGCCTTTGTCTCATCATAATTAACTTGTGTAGACAATACTTGCAGATTCTGGCAATGTAAGCCCTTATCACTTGCTCTGTGGTATGTTGGCCGTCTTCCTTTCCAAACACAGCTCTAATATGTAGCAGTTTTTTCCTGGTGCGTTTCTCACTCCTGTATGTATTTTATATTTATATGTATTTTATGTTTTCTTCAGAGTGACTTTCTTTTCATGATATGGTAAAAAAAAAAAATAATAATAAAAAAAGATAATTGACAAAATGGGTATTTTTTTCTCACGTTTTCAAATGGTAAGAGGAATAGTCTGTTTGAGGATCTCCTTGGTGCTGTAGAGGTAGAAAAAAGTATGTAATAATCCCCAGTATGAACTCAGAATGACCTGCAAACTGTGCAAATGAATTTTGTATTTCAAAAACAAACCCCAAAGTTGCTAATTTTAGAAAATCAGCACTCAGCTTGCTTCTTCAAGGAAATGGTCAGCCTTGGAACGCCTGGCCATGGCCAGCAAGTCAGGCAGGTTAACTTTCGCCCTGTAGGAAGTAGGAGGCTTCTCCTAGTACCACTTTTCTTTGACAGCAGCAAAATGGGGAGGAGACAGAATGAACTTTTCCAGGAACAACAATGTGAAAATTTTCTGTAGCTCTTCTTGCCGTGCACATGAAACAGCTGTGTGATGGAGAAAAGCAGAGCTGTCCCAGACAATAAGAGTGACCAGAAGCAAACTGCAGAAATTCTTTCTGCATTTGCAGTCTCACTGTAGCCATCCTCTCTGCTTATACTCTGTGTAACAGAATTAATCAGGCTATAGCTATTCATGAATAGGGTACTTGCATGGTGCATCTGACTTCGTATGCAGTACACAATAAAATTCTGCAGGGTGTTAGGTGTGTGACTTGTCTTGGCATAGAGAGAAACTAAGCAAGCAACGTACCCAGAAAGGTGTGGTGGCACTTAGTGAAATCATCTGAGTTAGGCAAATAGAGATCAACATATTTTGTATCTTGATGACTCGGAGAAAGATATTAAAAATGTTCCCGCAAGTGAAAGCAATGAAATTTTCTGGTTCAACTGGTTTTCATGTCAGTTGAGATAAAGAGAGCACAAAGAACAGCTTATGCTGATAGTAATGTTTATGTCCAACCAAAATGGAGGCAACAGTGCAATATCTGGTTTATATACTACAGCATCTTGTATGAAATGGAATAAAACAAGTATTTTTGGAAAAGTGTGTTGAGTGCTGTAGACACTGAAAAGAAAAAAAGAAAAAGAAGAAAAAGAAAAGACAGATACAGACCAAATGTACAGGTGGACTGATATCCATAACCAGGGAACCATACCCAGATTTGTGTGCTGGTTAACATGTCTCAGTAAAGTAGTTCCATAGTTCCTAATTTGTCTGAATTAAGCCTGTTTCCCCTCCCTCCCACCCCTTACTTTTAATGGAAAGTAAAAAATGTAATTGGGACCTTGTGGTGGGGCACAAATTGTGTCTGTGGCAGATTTCTTCCAGTTGGTGGCTCAGTCCTTTAGATTTCACCTCAGCAAGCTGAAATTTCTGACAATAATCAACATTTAAATTATAAAAAAAAAACCCACAAAACCACCATGATGATTTCATTATACTGTTTTTAAAAGAAAATGTTGCTGTAATGACAACAGGCCTATTTATCTGGTCATTTTGGCACTTGGAATTGTCCCATCATTCAGTAGTTCATCTTTATGAATTCTAAGTTTATGAGTGTCTCTTAAAAGACAAAAGTTACTTATGCCATGCAAACATTTTATTTTACACCTCAGATAAAGATCAAATAGGTTTAAATACCATTCTTAGAGGAAGCAGATGTTTGACCTTATGTCCTGAGGTGAGTAAATTCCGTGCATTTTTGTATGCATAGTCCTTGACTTTTTCACCAATGAGAATCGAAGGTCTAACTGATGCTTAGTAATGCATGTGACCTAACTGAGCTTGAGTAATGCAGACTTGAGCTGAAACCAGACAGTAAGAATTAGTACTTTGCTGAGCTTTATTTTAAAGTAATTATCCTGATCAGAATTGAAGTTCCATCTAAACCCCTCTATTGAATGAAAATGAAATTACAAATTACAGTTTTGTAAGACATAAAACACATACGTGTTATATATTATTTCTAACAGTATGTTTAGTATCTCATTTGATAAGGATAAGTTATTGCAATCTAGCGGAAGATGTGACACAGTGTATATATACTGGCTTCTATTTAGGGGAAATGTGGTGCAAAATGATTTGCTTGCGAGGTTTCATAGCTCTTTTGACAGCCACAGTGTAGAAGAGAAAGAAAAAGTGGCATTAAAAGCACTTTTGAAATGCATGCATTAGGAATAGATGGGAATAAACAACATTATTCCACAAGTTTGGTACACTTTAAACTGATACAAAGAGAGATATTTTATTTATTCCCCATAACTTCCAATTATGGGCACGAAACACCAGGTGTTACTGTTAAAAGAGCAGTCGTGCTTTTCGGAAAATAAACACAGATGGCTGCAGTGAAAGGTCCTTAACATAATTTTGTCACATGCATTATATTTTTTATATTTGAAAAAATCTTATGTAAAAAATATATATATACATTCTTTATATTGCTCTTTTAGAAATACTCATTTAACTGTATCTTGTATTTCTTTTTATACTGCTTTAACTTTCAATCCTATACAAGAAGCAGCTTTTTTAGTATTACTTCAGTATTTCTCACAAACTGTTACCTTTCCATGGAATTGATAGTGGATGATGCAACAAAATAAATGGAACATCAAAGAGAATACTTTACAGAAAACACATTCTGAAGGAAGAGCCTTAAAAAGTAGCCAGGAAGCATCAGCAGGAGGGCTTCAAATTGTAATTACAACTCGGCTAAAACTGCATTTAGCAGGCCTTGAACTTAGACCATTGGGTAAGAAGCTGAATCTTGAAAGTAAATAAGGTAGCTCCTGGCTCTTTTCTTCAGGTATTGAAACAAGACCAGATTTTAGACTTCATTTGAAATGTATGGGTTAAATTGTCTGTCAAACGTGATTGTTTGTATCCAACCATGATTAGGGAGCCCCTGTGGAAAGGCAGAGCAAGAACAAACATAATCCCTTAGGGAAGCTAATGGAAGAGGAAAAGGGCACTGCAGAGTAGTCTTCTAATGGTGGAACAAGGCCAGCAGAGTTTCTCAGTCCTTTTTCCACCAAGACTGAGTTGTGGAAAGGAAATGGAAGTGTGGCACAGTATTCTTGTTGTGTTCCAGATGCATAGAATAAGAAAGGAGGAAGACTTTAAAAATCACTGAAGTCCGTTAATAATTGCAAAACTAATAAGCAACTTTTTTCTTTTGGGTTGCCAGTAACAGTAGAAAAAAGAAGGTACTATAATCAGAGTGTGATGGTCCATTCTAGTAAGCCTCCATCAAAATAAAAGGCTTTGCCAAGATTTGGAGGTTGGAAACGATACTTCACTGAATAATTTATCTCCTTTAGCTGCATGGATTGTTGTAGTATGTAAGCGTTTCCTAGAGCTGCAATTACTCTGGGAAGGCTAAGAATAGGCTGAGGAGTAGTTTATATGATAGCAGACACCACTGAGAAATGAAGGAAAGGAACTATTTGAAATGTGCTAATAATGTCTTTCTTAACTGGATTAAACTTACCCTCAAAACATTGCAGATGCAGAAGATTTAAATGTCATCTAGAATCGAATGACACAAGTGCAGACTCTACATGTGTGAACAGCAAATCATGCAGAGCAGCATAAAACATCCCAGAAGATGCATTTTGGCTCATGTACTTTTCCTGGTGTGTAACAGGATACAGGAGCTTTAGATGAGGAGCTGCTGAGGTTTTAAATAACTAGAAACATATCTCTGAATATCAAGAGAATAAAACCAGCCTTGGCCTGGCACAAACTAAGCAGTGATGACTGTCTTGCACTAACAGACTGGTTGAGGGTTGGTGTTTTTTCCCCCTAATTTGCAAAGGTTTCTATATTCAGTTAAATAATTATTAAAAATTGCATGCATATACTCTCACAGTTATCCTG
Source organism: Lagopus leucura (assembly GCF_019238085.1). Classification (NCBI taxonomy): domain Eukaryota; kingdom Metazoa; phylum Chordata; class Aves; order Galliformes; family Phasianidae; genus Lagopus; species Lagopus leucura. The sequence goes on along the minus strand of NW_024962263.1, from coordinate 55,422,319 downwards.
GCAGGAATTTAAATTAAAAGAGAAGAGAAAATGACAGCTTAGATTTATATAACCAGTTGAGGGCTAAGCAGTGCAACTCCAGCTCTCTTGAGGTAGCCTACACGTTTCAGATGATCATACGTATGAATAATAGCTACATACAATCTTTTCAGGTTCTGCTTCTGCAAACAACAACTGTAGTAACCCCTGTAGTTTAATCTTTGGTGGAACTCATTCTGTGCTTTACCATAATTGTTTAATTATCAAAGAAATTTATATGAATAACAGGATTGGATTTTAGAATGTAAATGAACTACTGTTGTTTCCTATGCACTAACATTTCAGTGTTTGGATGCTCTCACTCGCTGCAGAAGGAAACTGTGACATAACCATTAAAAACCTCCATAGCACTACTACTGTTAAATAACTGTAGTGATGTGATATGTTAGAACATAGAGCTGCTCTCCCCAGAGTGTGATTTATGGCTAACAATTACATCCAACACCGTCAATATCTCAGGTACTAAATATTAAAACTGGAACTGTTAGTGTTTAGTGTAACACAACTTTTCATTGTTTACTTGGGCCAGTGCTCACGGCTGACCACCGAATTTAATCAGCCTTGTGTTTGTGTCCTCCTCCCCAAATTCACGGAAATTATCAAGGTTATCTTAGTGCAGTTGCTTCAATGAATATAAAGATTGATAAGCATTTCAGAACAACGACATCTAATCTCCAGGTTAATTTAATTTAGTCATACATGTTGACAGTTATTTTGAAGTACAGTGATTTGACATTGCTTTTCTTCCAGGTATTTGGAGAATTTGCTTCGACTCATTTGGAAGAAACCTTGAGGAAGGTCAGCAGTCATAGCTGAAACATCACTTTCTTCAGTCACTGTCAAAATAAACAATTTAGGCTAGCACAGGTTAGTGGAGTCAGACTTTCTTTTGCAATATTCTGTTAGTTTAGAGGGCTGCATTATAATATTTACTTTTACCATACACAAAGAACTTTCAGAGTCACTTTTACCATTCCTCTGGTCACAATTCTTGGTTAAATAATGTAGAAACAGCCAAGAAGGTTATTGCTGTTATTATTATCTCTCCAAAACTTTACTTCAAAGTGGAAGCAGGATATTTTTAAGATGGAAAGTTTAAATTTACTTTGGCAATATCATAGGAAGTTGGTTTAAGAACTGGGACATCATCTTGTGGCTTGAATTTATTGGTCTGCCACAGATCTACCGTTGCCCTGGTAAAAATTCTGGTTTCTAACATTACAAAAGATGAAGATCAAGAAAGACTGAAGAGCTCAGATATCTCAGTAATAATGGCAATGCAAGCATATTGGATATGCAGTCAGCTGAAAATAGACATGCATCAGAAAGGATGTACCTCTGTAACTATGAATAGAGAAGGAAAAAGCCACCATCATCTACTATGATTCCATAGCTGAAAAGACCTGAAATACCTGTTTACATTTGGGCTGGGTCAGAGATGATGTTGTGATCATAATTAGATTACTTAAGATCATTTAGATTTCCAGTAAGATATCTTGCTGGACTGTTGTAGAATATTACATCAGAGAATGGATGTTATGTGTTTATACAAACATTTTCAGGGTTTGGGACTGTCTGTATAAATACCTTCTACATATGTTTTGGATACAGCTATTTTAGCGATTCTTTTCTGAATTTACTATGAAATGTAACTAGAAACTCTGCAATGGCACTGAATTCATTCTTTGATTTATAACTGAGTAATTCCTTTCTAATCTTTTATCACTCTTGTAATAAATAATGAATTCCTATCAACATTGAAGTAATTACTAATTATTTTGAGTTAATCACTGAAAGTGTTTTCCTCAAGAAATTTAGAGCACTGTGCCAGCCTCTTATCTAGAAAGATCCTCTGTATGAAGTCATTCTTGAGGTAACCAATAACAGGGGAATTTTCAAAGGAATCAATTTTAAGGAATCATATCAATGATTGAGGTTTGAAGGGACCTTACAGATCATTTAGTTCCAACCACTCTGCCATGGACATGGGGACCTCCCAAGGCCATCCAACCTGGCCTTGAACACCTCCAGGGATGGGGCATCCACAGTTTCTTAGGGCAACCTATTTCAGTGCCTCATCACCCTAATAATCAAGAATTTCTTTCTTCTACTAATCGAAACCTTCCTTCTTTTAGTTTGATATCGTTATTCCTCTCCTGTTACTACAATCCCTGATAAAAAGTCTCTCCTTATCATTACTGTAGGCCCCCTTTAAATACTGGAAGGCCACTATAAAGTCCCCTAGTGAGACTTCTCTCAGCTAACAAACCCCAGCTCCCTTAGTCTTTCTGATCATCCTCAAGGCCTTCCTCTGGACCCACTCCAACAGGTCCATGTCTTTCTTATGCTGGGTGACACATAGCCGAACACTTCAGGTAAGACTTCATAGGAGCAGAGTAGATGGGGACAGTCTATTTACCCTTCACTGTCTAGTTACACTTTTGATGCAGCCCAAGGTATGCTTGGCTTTCTGGGCCACAGTTGCATACTGTCAAGCTTTTCATCCATCAGTACCCTGAAGTCATTCTTCTCAGGGCTACTCTCCATCCACTCATCACCCAACATGCATTTGTGCTTAAGTTTGCCCTGACCTAGGTGCAGCACTTGGCTGTGTTGAATTTCATGAGGCTTGCAAAGGCCCACATCTCAAATCTATCAGGGTCCCTCTGGATGGTCCCTCTTTCCCTTCAGTGTGTTGATCACGGCACACATCTCAGTGTCATTGGCAAACTTGCTGAGGGTTTACTCAATCCCACTGTCCATGTCACCAACAAATAATACTGATCCTAACACCAGCATTTGAGAGAGACCATTTGTCACTGGTCTCTACCTGGACATCAAGCCATTAACTGAAGTTCCTTGAGTGCAATCATTCAGCCACTTTCTTATCCACTGAGTGATCCATCCATCAAATCCAAGTATTTACAATTTGGAAGCAAGGATGTAATGTGGGACAGTGTCACACATTTTCCACAAGCCGGGTAGATGATACCTTTTGCTCTTTCTTTATCCACCAGTGTCGTAACCCCATCATAGAAGGTCACCAGATTTATTAGGCATGATTTGCTATTAATGAAGCTGTATTGGCTGTCACCAGTCACCTCTCTGTTCTCTAAGAGCCTTAGCATAGTGTCCAGCAAGATCTGCTTTATGACGTGATCTGTGCTTACCCAGCACAGAGATGAGTTTGACCAACTTGAATTTCCTGAACTAGTGGCTGTTTTTCTTTTCTCCGTAACTGAGCATTACTAAGATTAATAACTATCATCAGAAAAGGAAAAAAAGAAAAAAATCAAGAATTATTTGCTTCCAAAGCAAGCTATTTGGAGTTATACATTTTTTATTAACATGTAGTGGAGCCAAGATTTACAAAAATGTTAGGTAGCTTAGGAAAAAAGCCACTTAATTATGCTTATATAGAATCTAAACCTTTTAAGGGCATACTGAGCCATAATCAACTCAACAACTGTAGAGTTTGCCACTCTAAGTATTTTTGACAAGTAATAATTGCTTTCAACTATAGTCAGTGGTCCACTATCATTTACTGAGTTTGCCCTCTAAAATTTGGTATAAATCAGCACTTGGTTCCTTTACTTGGTTCCTAAGGACAAAAGGGCAAAAAACAAAACAAAAACAAAACAACAACAGAACAATAGCAACAAAAGAAGGCAACTTTTGATAATATAGATCTTTTTTCTCTCTTCTTTCATTTAGTGCTTATGTATGTATTGGTACTTGAAAAGGCTTGCAAAAATACTTCTGAAAGCAGATAAGAATGCTTAGCAACTTGCATCAGTAAACCTCAGATTCCTTTCAGGAGGGTTAATTTCAGCCCAGTTTTAATCAAGCAGTGAGGTTTCTTCGAGGGCTTACCATCTTCCAGATGTTCTTGTGATAGCTACAGCATTTTTCTTACACTTCAGTGGTGATGTGATGGCAGTAAGGCTGTTCCACATTTGGAGTACATGCTTCACCTTGAAGTTATACACAATACGTCTCTCCTCTGTTACAAGTTTCATGTATCAACCAAGTAGGATTTTTGTGCCTGCACAAGACTGTGCTTTGTTCAACAGCTAACCATTAATGGTCCAGTTTTTCTTGTTCTAAAAATGAGTTAGTGAGATTCACATGCTGACAGGCCTGAGTTTCATGGATCTGTTGTATACCAGTATGTTTTTCTTCCTTTTCTCAGAGCCTGATTTTCTCTAGATTTTGTTACTGGTTTTTTTTGTTTGTTTGTTTTACTGGATCATTTTATATGTTAGATGAGACATCGGTAAGTCTTGTCTACAGGTTACTTCTTGCATTACTCAACATATGCATATAGACTAAGGATCCAGACTAAGTCTTCAAAAATGTCTGCATATTTTCTTTGAGTATTTTATAGGTTATTTTCCTGTACATCTCTGATAAGCTGTTTCCTGCTGACTCAAAACAGCTGTTCTATCTGATGGCTAATCCAAGACACGAACCCTTTCTTTTCCAGATATGTTCCACCAATACGTGAGAAGTATCCAATACAGTGTCTTATCTGTAAACTTACCACTTGTCTTGCCTTTATAAAATAATGCCAATGATCCTTTATAACACTCAGGTTAGTATTTGTATATTCTCCTTTTGAGTTCCTGAGCAGGATTCTCCCTCCAAAGTAGTGCTGTTAAATTTTCAATAGCTGGATACACGAGTACAACATGCTACATTAAGGCCTTTCTATGGGTGAGAATTAATTCTCTTTTCTTTTCAGTCTTCCCAAATTATAGGAATGTAATGATGCCCACAAATTGGCCTGACAAAGAAGATACTCCACGCTCTTAGCGAGTCAGGTTTGATAGCACACCACTGAACTGCAGCCATATCACTTTACTGCTCTGTTTATAATTTCAGGAACACTGTTGCCAGTGATCAAATACCCAGTTCAGTTGAGAACCATCAATGAACAACTCTTTTTGCTTAATTAAAAAAGATTTCTTTTCATCCTTTCTAATAAATTTTTGTTCACTGACAGCCTGACACAGTTTCCTTACCCTTCAAACGAAGGCATATCCTCAGATATCTGCTCATGGGCTTCAGTGTTCCACAAAACCTCATCTTCTCTTTCCAACTAAATTAGTAACTCTAATTTATTCACAGTATTTTAGGTGTCAGTATTTCTTGCTTTGTCTCTTTTCACTTGTTATTCTTCTGCACAATGCTCTGGAATGACACCACTCAGCAATCCTGAATCTCAGCTACTGGTCCCAAAAAATACTATTGACAGAATTAACGCATCCATTTTTCAGCTGTCCAGGACACTCTGATCAAATCCCACTTTCATTATGATAAACCAAAATGGGTAAAGCTGACTTATCTATCCATATTCAGGGAGCTGTGACTTTAAACTCTTTTCTTTTACATGTTCTGGCTTTAGCTGCTGACAGTTAACAGATTTTCCACTAGCACATCCTTCATGCTTTCTTGGAACAGTATGTCAATTTTAATTTTTCATTATATTCCTGAATTCTTCCTCCTCTTTTTTTTTTTTTTTTTCCTTGTTGTAATTCATTTCTATTCTTCTAACTCTCCTCTAAGTAATTTAATATTTGATTCAGTTAGAATGGATTTTTGATGTAATTCTATGCTATTTTCCCCCAAAATAATACTCAGAGACTTCTCTTAGGTATTCCTTCTTCTGCTGGAGTAAAACCCCTCCTATCCCAATACAGACATCTTTCAACTATTCATTAGATGACACTTCTGCAGTATCTTCTGCAGAAGTCTTCTGCTAAAGCAATCTGAATCAAGCAAGTGAGACTCTTAAAGCTAAACTTCTCTTGCCAGGCTAGTTAAATGTTTCATGAGGCAATTTTAACATGAGAGGTCTATTAAACTTAGGTATAGCTTGCATGGGAGCCTGTCTTGTCTGTTGAGTTTTTGAAAACCTTAAATCCTGAAAGAAACAGAACATTTACAAATGTACTTTGTCTTACCCTTTGATGTCCTTTGGGTATCTCACTAAACTCTGACGGTTAGAACTTCTAAAATACAAGTGAATGTTAGTATTTCAGAAGATCTTGTTCTGCACCAATTGGACCTTTACACCCAACTGACAGGTTTAGAAACAAGTTCCAAAACCAGAAACCTAGAGGGACTTAACCCCAAAGAGTCAGTTTAGTGACCAATAGTTTGCTGAAATTGTAGTTCAGACCCTAAAAATATAAATTAATTAGAAGTTGCTATCCAAATGGCGTCTTCCTTTTCCTGCTTGCTATATTCCCTTAACTATAAAAGCCAAGCATAAAAGGGGAGGACTGAATCAGGCTTTGTGTTATTTTCTGGAAAGATACCCAAGATTGCCTGAGTTATGTGGGGCAAAGTGACAGCAACAGTGACATCTGCAGAGCTGGTACTGTCACTATCAGCAGCACAAATGTGTTCTTGCATCTTTTATGTGTTTAATTCAGCTGAGGATAGAATGGATCTTTTGACAAATTCTGTCTTACAATTACAAGTCTGTTGCTCAAAGAGAAGGCTGTTTCTCAACTGAGAAATCAGAGACTTTAGTCATCTGTAGGCTGAACTGCTACAGTAATTTAGCACAGAGGCAAGGAACATATAATCCAATTATGGGAAGTAATATCTATGTCACTGATTTCTTTTTTAATGGTTTGCTTTGGAAACCATTAGGACAAAAGGATCTTTATGTGTGTAAAATATTAATAAAATGAAAAATTGGAATAATTGTACTTGGTTGTAAGAGAAAAAAGTGCATTCATTTATGTTCCTTGTAAGTCCTGTCTTTCAGACATCGGCTGTCTATAACATGTTGTCGTAGCATCCAATATGGCCAAAAAAAGTAGTAATAACAAATGATGGGGGTTAGGGATACGTAGCAGATTACTTTTCCAGTGTGGTACCCGAAGCTGCCTTGAGAAGAAAAAAAGACAAAAATCTGTTTCAGTCTTACTGGTGACTATGTTCTGAGGATAAATTAATAAAGGTTATGTAGCCATGTTATGCAAACCAACATCCTGAGCCCTTGATGTTAAGACAACCTTCAGATAAGACCTTAACTGTTATTGAGGTCAAAAATGTCTCTTCAGCCTGTGACCAGAAACAGGCTGCGGGCCCAAGTTTGCCAACAAGCAAAAGTATACTGATTTGATTTCAAATGTCATATTGCATTGGGTTAGTTTAGACTGTAATAAAGGAAATGTTTATCATTCTCCCAGTCTTTTTCTGGCCCAAGACTCGGGACCAAACATTCTGGTCAATATTAAGGATGCAGAAGTACTTTCATATGAGTGGCATGAATGGAGAGATTAGTTGTCTTGAAATAATTATTTTTTTTCTGTGACAGACCTTTAGCATTGTTTTCCAGGGAGCTGGGAAGTGAGTGGCTAGTCCAAAAGCAAGACAAAGGAGCAGTTATAAATATACTTCTCATTCCAAACCCTGCAGAAAAGATGGCAAGATTAACACATACGCAGCTGCATAATCTTTTTTCTTCTGTCAGTCACTCTTAATCTCTTCCTATCTTTGGCAGGCAGGCAAACACAAGGATTTGAAGGGCCAATTCAAAGAGCAAGGTGGCAATCAATTTTGTAAGACAGAGCCTGTGAATGGGAAGAATACTCCAAACTCTTCATGTCACAATTGTTATATGATGACAACAGCAACCACCTTCTTGCCAAATGAAGCCTTGCATTGGTGTTTTCTTTAGAAAGATGCTATCAGCCTTGCAAATAGAAATGTTAATCTGTTCTTGCCCCAGTAACATAGCTTAACATAGTTACTTCTTTTGAGGCTATTGTAATTTACACCAAAGTCTTCACCCCAACATCTAAGACTTTTCCTTGTCTAGGTTTAGCCATCAGCTATTCCTTCCCTAGTCAGCAAATAAAGAGAGACACCTCCAGAAGGCAATTCAAAGAGCTCCTTCAGGTACGTTTGGCCTGCTCCATGAACTATATACAGAGCCATGGCTATTACTGCGGGCAGTATGAACTTGTCCTCTTTATGTTCTGGGCTTTATTGTAGTAGGTAATAAGGAAGTGATGAATTTGTGCTATAGGCCAAAAGTGGAAATTTTCAGTTTTCTGAAAGTTCTTTTTGTAAATCTTCAGTCAAAGATTGGTATAGATCAGAGGGAAAAGACAAGTCATATATACATAAATAGCCTCCATGTCTCCCACAATATCCACAATCATAACTCTGAATATAACCCCTGCCAACAAACAATGTCCGACTGTTAAAGGAATTTCTGAAGTAAATGGTCAATTCATAAAAAGAACAATGTGGCAGATTTTGTCCTTGTACTCTACAGAAAAAAGGGACAACTGCTGCTTAAAATGTTTTGCATTTATCATCTTTAGGAAATAAAAAAGAATTTGGTATTGCTACCCAATCCCAAGGGATCATTACTCAGTGTCCAATGTGACTCAAATTATAATGATATGTAATGAAGAAAAGTTCCCTCTTTTCCTGTAGCTGTACAATGTGGCAATGTGCAGAAAATTGCCTTCTGCTGTAGATAAACGAATATACGTTCTTGAACAGTGAGCTGTGTTCTCACAATAGCCCACACTTTTTAAGGGATTCTTTCAGGAACTGTGATTAAGAAAGAAGAATCTACCATGCTATAGGAAAGCACCAAAGAGCCCAAAGTCGTAATCAGATGCCAGCTTAATGTAATATAACTCAAAAACCCACTTCCCCAAACCCTGAAAGAACACCAGCATTGATTGTAGTGTGATTCAGAGAAGGCTGTGACCTTATTCCAAAACTTACTTAGAGTACTTAGGAAGCTTACATATTCCAGTGCCATACTTGCAATCTGACCAACAGTCTGTGAACACTGCCTTCGTTAACCAGTATTTCTATGTATTCATCTCTTCTAGAAACTTCCATGCAGTCTCATTTGCATATGTAAATAAATGTAGCTTCCAGTTACATTTTCCAATTCACAGTCAGGTTTTTCTCACACAAATTTCGCAGAGGACTTCATCACTGTTTCCCGGCCCTTTTGTCATGCCGAGTGAAAAATACATTTTTCCATAATAATTTATTTTAAAATTTGTTACAATGCTGGCACTGACACAGTAGGTGGCAGATGAAGTGAAATTTGGCTGGGTGGTAACTCTGACGTGTGCTCCCCAAATTTATTTTGATTTCTTCAGTTTGCAGTGCTGAACTACTGAAAGCTTCATCCAATTCCGTAAGGGAAATCAAAGAAAACTCCACAGTATGAGCATTTACTCAAATATCTGTGGAAATCTTTTCCCCCTTCTGGTCATTGGTGTTTTTTCAAGGAACAGAATGTCTGTTCTCATTCAGGTAATAAGCTAATATCAGTTAGACTATAAAAATTTAGCACCTAATTGAATATATGCTGTTAGAACAGGTTCTGCCCTGTTGTGGCTGGCAGGATGGAAGAAGCTTGCTGAGCTTCTCCAGCCCTTCACCAGATGCCTTGCTGCTGTAGTGGAAGGAACCTAGCAAACAGGAAACATTATTACCCAGTCTATCTTTCTGTCTATGGAGGACAGTAATATTTATTGATTCACAAGAAGAAATGAAGGGAAATTATAATCAGGAGCAGCAGACAAAATCAGTAGACTATTATTGATAGTGACAAAGAAAAAGTGGAAAGCAGTATGTTGGCAAAAGGCCAGCGTAGTTCCAGCTAAAGACCACAGGACACGTTTCCAGACAGAACAGTGAGGAGATGCTGTGAATTTTGCCCTCTTGTTTCTGACTGGATGGCCAGGAAATGGGCTGCTTGGACTGTCTGACTTAGTAACTGTGTCTGATCCTTGTTTTTTTTTTGCTGAGGCATTGGCACTCTGGTAATGTGGCAGATTTGTTAAGCCCTGCAGATGCCTACTGTACCACAACAAGAGCAGTAAGGTTGTCTGAGGGTGCCTGCAGCAGCCAGTTTACTCAACTGCGTGCAGTTGGGCAGCCCTCTGTAGTAAGATGGCTTACAGCACTCACCCCATACACACACACTGACCACAAAGACAGAGGTTACAGCAAAAGTTCTTTGGGGAGATGAGGGCCTTAGATGGATCACTTGGGTCCTGTTAACTCCAGCCCTGAGACTTCACTATACACTTGTGCTCCTGACAGGCTTCAGGATAGGGTGAGATGCTGAGTGTGTTGGTGAGCTTACCTCCAGAGGTTCCTTCCAGCTCCATCTCCACAGGACCCACCCAACTCCAGCAGTTCTGTGGTTCTGTGACTGCACAAGTGGGAGCTCCGTGGCTCTTTGCATCTGCAAGACTTCAGCCCTGCCAGAGTCAGCCAGAATGAAGCCGAAGGTTTAGTGGCAACTTCCATCAACTGGGAGCAATATGATCTCCAATCTTGGCAAAATGAGTCAAGGTATCTTTCCAAAGCTCATGCTAAATGATACCACATTTATATGCTCATTTGTATCAAGTGAGGACAAAAGACCTTCACCTGATGCAGGCACTCTACCATAATCTATACATTCATTAATTCCAGTGTAGGAATACTGTAACTCTGTGCTCTCTGTTGAGTCACAGCACAGCTACGAGGTGACAAAGCCCAGAACACCCTTCATTGCATCCACTGCCTTAGCAGCAACTGCTTGAGTGAAAGCCTTGGGGAACTCATGTCCTCTGGCCTGGCTTTTGTCACCCTGAGTGGCCCAAGGCCAAATCTAGTGAGGGGACATTGTTTTCTCTGTGCTCTGTGCTACACGTGTGGTTATAAGTGCAGGAGCAGGGTTAAGCCAAGGAGTGACGTGCCAGCTTAATTTTAAGCAGATGTGAGATGTGACCTGTGTGTTTGGCATAAGCTGCCCTTACCTTTGTGTGTTTCTCCAAGATGCTGTAGTTTGGAAGGAGGGATGTTGTGATGATGCATACATTTAAGTAGGGTGGAGGATTCTGATTGCTTAGTCTGACTTTTGGCATTCTGATGATCCCTCCTTTCCAGTAGAATCTCTGTTTGATGTACGTAGGTATGCTGTTAGAGCTATGAACAGTATTTTGCCTGCTGTAAAATGCTCTGTAAAATGAGATTGTTGTTAACATTTGTGGAGCACATAGGATTTCTGAAGAATAGAATTTTGTCCAAATCAAAGTGAAAAACAACTGAGGCTGTGCTTTCAAATTACCGGCTTGCTCTGGGCAACGAGGTTTTCTGTTATAGCTCCCTTGGCCCTTCTGTTTTCCAAAGGTATTATAAATATTTCAGTTGCTGTGTGAAACGAATTTTAATTTTGGAAGAACTTACTATCTAGCTTAAATATTTATGAAACACTGTGTAAGGAAACTGTTGCTATTACCCCTGAAGTGAATCAGAAATAAAAATGACATGTGAGGAAGTGCAATCATTTCGAGAAGCGTTAGGAATTACTCCACTAGGTGGGGAACTTGCATCAAGTATGGAACTGAAATGGCAGCGCTGAAACCTCAGCTGCTGCTGCTGCTGCTGCGGAAATCAACCTGCAAACAGTGGAGTAGATTTTGTGTAATACTTTCTTTTTATCAGTTTTGACAAACGGAATGGCCTTAGGTCGCACCAGGGGAGGTTCAGGTTGGATGTTAGGAAAACTTCTTTTCTCAGAAAAAGTGCTGAGGCATTGGAACAGGCTGCCCAGGGGGGTGGTGGAGTCACCGTCCCTGGAGGTGTTAAAGAACCATGTAGATGTGGCACTGAGGGACGTGGGCACTGGGCATGCTGGGGGTGGGCTGACAACTGAACTGGATGACTTCAGAGGTCTTTTCCAACCTTAATGATTCGATGATTCACTGAAAGAGGGTTTTCAAATTTACGGCATAGAAACGGTGTGCTTTTAGAGCACTGTCTTAATTTATGTTTGAAAATATGTTTCTTGGAATTGTAGTTGGAGAAGTCGATTTTGGTTGTTATCAAATTTTCTGTGAAATTCACTCGTTGAAAATATTTTTCTTCCCCATCCGGCTGATTCTGATGGGGTGTTCACTGCACAGACTCTCCAGAGGAATGATCAGGGAAAACAATGTTTGCCAAAAAAGATTAAATCACTCTTATCTAAATCCCAGTTAAACTTGGGAAAAGCAATACTTTATTATTTTCAATGTTTCTGTAAACATGGCCAGTACAAAACTATTAAGTTCCTCAAAACTGGGAAGAGGACAAATGCTGACTAAAGGGAACGTTTGAAAGGGTCTTTTTACCCTGGATACAGATCTCAGCCACTGTGTAGAATCAGTGCTGGGATTAACTGCAGAGTTTCTGCAGATCCAGGAGCCAGGCATGTTGCAATATTCTGTAGGTCCCATATAGGTGGGAGGAGAATGAAGATCTCATTAATCTTCATTAATGGGGCCGTTTTTTCTTGATTTGCTGGGATTAATCTGTGGAAACAAATCTGCGGTCTGCGCATTTGTCTACTGGAAATAATTGGAGGGTGGGATAAGGTTTTGTAAGAGTCTGAGCATAAAGGTTCTGAGGCCCACAGCTCCAGAGGGGAACAATCCACAAAGGGCAGTGCTTGGTGGGGTGTACTAGCTAACACTAAACATCAAGATGCATTTTGAGCTGCAGTTTGGGAATGTAAGAGAAACTCTGGAAAAGAAGAGGTGTTTTTTTGGTTTCCTCGGGGGAGTGGAGCATCAGGAAGAGGGCAGCATCTGAAAGGAGTGAATGCTCTATATCCACATCTACTATCTGCTTGTTCAATTAGTGCAAGTGTTGGAGCTGGGGTTTGGGAACTCGTGTGTTAAGGACATTTGCTGAATTCTTTATTCTGTTGGCCTAAGTTAGGAACAGGACAAGTAATGATAGGGAAGAAACTGGATATTTCTATCATTATGTGATTAACTCTGAAAATAATTACAGCCAGAGATAGGGTTTGGAACCACATTTTCATTTTCATGACTGCAGCTTTTAATGTATTATCCGTGTCTTGCAGAGCTTAGAAGATGGGACAACAGGGGATGATAAAGGGAAATATGTTATAGTTTATATGTTAAAATATGTATGCGTGTATTATTAAGTTTAGGTCTAGTGGTGGTCTATAGATTAGGTTAAAGCTCTGCCTTGCTTTGAGTTTAGCACCAAAATTAGGTTTTGGGTTAAGAGGCATGCTGAGAGCCCAGGCCATGGTTGTATTTCATTATTCCTAAAGACTTGGAAGTGGGTAGTTTTTTGGAAAGATCAAGGCTCTACACAGTCTACCTCAATTCATACAGGTGTGCTGGCTAAGGGTAGTATTAGGAATTGGGAACCTGAAGTTTATTGACTCCAACTTATTGTTGGATTCTCCAGGGACTAGGGAAATGTGGGGATGACATGTTTCTCTATGGAAATAAACTTTTGTTTAGTTTTTCCTTGCTGTATCCACTGCTGGCATTAATGTTAACGTTAGGTTTGGAGCTGGTGTTAAAGTTTTGGGTTTAATTTTTAAAGGAACCATCTTTATCTAATTGCAAATTAGATAAAGATCTAATTACAAATAGGGAAGACAATTGGATTGGTCAGTGTTATATATTTTCATTTACTTCTGTATTTCCTTCAGTTCATTCATATAATTAGATTTTGCATTAGGATGCACACTTTGTATGACTTACAAAGACAGCAATAGGCAATAAGTAATATGTAATTTTTTAATATTAGTAATTGCTATAAAAGAATGACTTTAAAATTATTAAATAATATAAGGGAAAATTTTTCATATTCTCTGTTCTACTAAAATGTGCTCCTACTAATAATTAAGCTTACGTTCAGAGTTGGTAGCAAATTTAGGGCTAGAAATCTAAAGCTTAAAAAGTAGTTTATTAGGAAGGTCTACCGTGGTGTGGAAAGAACGATTTTAAAAAGACATGATGATAATTACAGGCCAGATCCAACTGAGCATAATTAAGATTGAGTTTAGGAGTTTAACTTGGAAAGTCGGTATATCAAGAGCCAATTGGGTGTGGTGCTCATAGGGCCCACTGAAGCAGAAAGGGGTAATTCATCTTTTCTGGGCAACACACTGTCTTCCTTCCCGTGGATGAAAGGGAGCTCCTGCCAGTAATTAAAGTCAGAGGTAGAGTGAGGATTTGATGGCCTTCTGAGCCCAGTTTATTGCTGGCCTCTGTTTCGCCTTGAGAGATACAGGAAGAGTGGGAACATGAATGCATCTGCTGTACCGGGATATGGCAACCTTTATTTCACTTGACCTGTAACACTCACGGCATAAGAGATGCTGCAAATCTGGGGATGGCTGACATTTCTGTCCTTTGCCAGACGAATGAACGGGTTTCTCTGGACATTTAATGCTCAGCTTCCTTTTCAGTTTGTAACATCCTTTAATTATTTGTTTTATTTCCTGTCACGCTTTTCTCTCTTCTTCCGGTACAAGTTGAAAAATATTGACAGAGAGCAGTGGACCATTATGGACTGTCTGCCTGTTTTGTTTGCTTGCTGCTTGCATGTTGGGTTAAAGGTAAAAGGGCACTGGAGTCAGAGTGATTTCCTGGAGGAGGAGGAAGATGGATCCTTCCTGTGGAAACATCTGGGCACAGCTGGAGAGCAACAGTTCCAGCAACTGGAGCACGGGGGAGAGGAGCAGGGAATCTCAGGCAGAGACAGTCAAGAGGGGCAGGGAACATCCACGGGTAGGAAAACAAACATTTCTTGGGATCCGTAGGAGACCGAGCAGTTTTCTTCAGTCCAGAAAGCCAGCTGTCACTGCGCCTGGTTATAAGGAGGACCTTCTGTACAGAATGGAAGGCAAATAACTTTTAGTCTTCTGCACTGAACCAGTTTTGCAACTTCTGGTTCATCAATAAGGAAATACAGGCTTACAGCTTTTCTTTTTTTTTTACTTTTTGAGAAAACATACCCCTCCTTGTTTCTGTAAGTGCTTAAGAGCATTCAGAAGTGTTCAAATGAGGCATATGTCTGTACCAAATAAATGCAACACGCTTAGGGAATGCCCTCACATTTGTATCATATAAATCACCTCTGCCTCAATAGTTGTCTTGAAGAAATAGTCATTCAAGAGCTATCATTTAATAAAACAGTAACAGAAACTTGTTTGTTTTTTTTTGTTTGAAGTACAGCTTGGGAAGGATTGATTGATGAGGAAAACAAATGACCTGCTAATTAAGCACAGATAGGTAGTTTGTCAAATTTCTTTGCTATGCTGAGAACTCCTTGGTCCCTGGAACAGTGCTTTGTGTGTAAGAGTGCTCTTGTCAGTTTTTCACTGCAAGTTTTGCTCTGCTGACTTTTGTAACCACTGTAGCAGTCCGTGTGTGCCAGTGCAGGTAACACTACATGAGGCTGTTGTACCCCTGAGTTCGGTTTGATGGGCAGAGAACAGAAAATAATTCATCTCAGTTGTGCCTTGAAGTAATAGAAACGAGAGCCAGGCTGAAGAAGAAACTTCTGTTTTCAGATCTCTGTATGGAAACCTTCCAGATAACCAGCTCCTCTGAGTAATTGTTTTCCATTTAATTAAGATACAAAGAGAAGATCAAGAGCCAAGATGTCCACGGCCAGAGATAAAATCATGGGACACAAAGTTCAGGTGTAATGAAGGAGATTTTCAGTTTAAAGTGTTACATCTGTAGAACAAACAAAAACTCATGAAGAGGAAGACTGTGCGCTCCTTCTTCTGCCCATGAGACAGCTGTGCGAAAGTGATCTCAGCACTACAAATGCATAACACAGTGAAATGAGAAAACCAGTATCTGCTCACATGAAACTGAAAGACTTTTATTGTGTTCAGAAGACAACAAACACAAGCATCTTTTACCTTAACTTGTCAGTTCAAACAAGTTTCCCAGCTGATATATTTTGCTTGTTTTGCATCTGGCTAAGAGAGTCTCTATGACTTATTCTGTGTATGGGAAATACTGGTTTTCAGTCCAAAATACTTCCTCAGCTCCATGTTTTTTTGAATGCAAAAACATTTATGCAAGTCCCAGAAGTATAACTTTCCCAGAAAAATACTTGAACTGTCCAGTTTCACACTGGCATTATTATATCCCATTAGATCAGTAAGATTGATAATTTTAGAGGCAAGGAAGGAAATCTATTTTTTTTTTATTTTCTGTTTTCTTTTATTCTCTGTACCGGAGTCATAGAATCATATCATAGAATGGCCTGGGTTGAAAACAATGATCATCAAGTTTAACCCCCCTGCGATGTGCAGGGTCACCAACCACCAGACCAGGCTGCCCAGAGCCACATCCAGCCTGGCCTTGAATGCCTCCAGGGATGAGGCATCCACAACTTCCTTGGGCAGCCCGTTCCAGTGCATCACTATGCTCTGGGAGTCCACCATCAACTGAAGAATTTTCAGGGACCATTTTTTCAACGCAGAGACTTCAACAGTTAGGCAGTTGTGCTATGTATATGGAGAGTGAGGTATGCAAGAGTGGGGTCCATGGGACCCACCTATCAACACACAGTGGTGGTAAGAAATCCCAAGTAAGCACGAATCTCACTCATTAAGGTTCTCCAATGTCAGTATCTCTCTCCTGAAACTGGAGTCTCCCTTTCTCACAAATCCCTAATGAAGGTAAGAAGAAGAGCCAGTGCAACTTAATGATGTGGAGTTAATGATGTGGACACTGTTGCATTCAAACTCGTTTCTTTCATCTTCAGAGGTGGCGGTGCTGGGAGAGTTGAGTCCAGGTTTTGTAGTTTCTTCTTCACATTTTTGCATACTGTATGAAACAGCTGAATGGACTTAGGACTGTTCAGATCTTTCCAGGCTTTGAACTCCTCCTGAATTACGATATGCAAAGTGAAGACAGTTAAGACGGCTAATTGAGGTTCACTCTGACTTGTTTGAGACATGGTGATAATAAATTCCCTTGGTAAGGGGGTGAGGTTGATCAAACCTTCTTGAGATTTAACCTTGAATCTCGTATATCCTGGATGAGAAATTCAACCTGCAAATTTTGCATAAAAGATGAGGACATTAAAAGGTAAGGACAAAAGATACTTTTTTTCCTTAATTTTGTAGAAGAAACAGCTTTTTTTGTTGTTGTTGTTGGTCTAAGAACATCAGTCTTATAAGGTCTCACAAGGAAGAAAATACAGTGGTAGTCTCATGGTTTGGGAATTCCCTTTGAGTGTGTAAGTAATTCTTGGTGCATCCCAGAACAGGCACAAATTAGGAGCCTGGAAACTGTGGGCTTTCTGGAGTGAAGAGCTGCTAAGTGAAGGCATCAGGTAGGTGAGTTTCAGACTCAGTGTGTAAATCCCGAACCCTTTGTATGAACCTAGCTTTATAATCCCATCCTTCCTTTTATGCTTCTATGGCTCCATGAGGAAAGCCTGAATGAGTGGGAACACCTTCTTTCTATAATTGCAGGGTGAAATCTCAAACAAATGGCAGAGTACCCATCGACTTCAGTCATGTCAGGAATTTACATGTGGTTAAAAGATAGCTGTTTTTGTTTTTATCGTATGTCTTTCCCCTTTGTTGATGAGTGTTGGCAGTGCACTTAACATAATGAGATTTACAGAGCTTCTTGGGACAAGTTTGTTTAAAAAGAAAAAAAAACCAGAAAAGAAAAAGGAAGCTGTCTGATGTATCTAATAATAACAGAATGGTAGCAAACTATACACGTGGTCGTCTCAGTTAGCAGGGAATGTATTTAGTGACTAAAGGGGAGGAGGACTTCCAATCTTATATTCCTATAAAATATGCAAAAATCTGAGCGATGAGGCATGGGGTAAAATATGTATATCTGCATCAAACAATGAAAGTAATGTCATTAGATCCATTCTGAAATACTTAGCTACAATTCCAAACGAGTACTTGATGCAGTTAATTAATGAGTTAACAGCAGACTTATTTTCGAGCCACTGCCAATCACGGTCCTTATTTATATCCACATAATGTTTTAATGATAAAAGGCATAAATCAGATTTTTTTTCATGACTTAAGAATATTGTATCTCAGTTCAAACATTTTTCCATCCTTTTAAACACACACAAAATAATTGTGTTGCTCAATAAGACCAAAAAGAAATGTTTCTGCCAATATTCAGTTTTGTTCTCACACCATCAAATATTTCAAAGTAAGTGTTGTAAGTGCTATGACTAATACTTTCTGCTTTTCACTTACTTCTGCTCAAGCTGTAAGGCCAGGATTTGTTCTTCTTGTCTGTAGTTACGTCTTTCACATAAGTTATTACAGATCTTTGATTTGTTACTAATTAAAATGCAATTGTTGTAACCAAATTGTTCCTGCCACTCAAAACACAGCATATATGGCAACTGTTCTAGCACCTGCCTATCTCCTGGGATATTTTAAGCTGCACTTTTACTTCAAATTAACTGATTTTAAATTGATTCTATATAGTTACTTGTTTTGTGAAATTGTTCTACACATGGCACATGTGTTTGCTTGGCTGTGGGCACTTCTCTACTACTGAACTCAATTTGATTGTTTTGGGCATCTGTGTAATGTCCAAAGCGGTCCTCACAGCAGCGTTAACAAGTAAGTAATTGATTTACAAATTGCCATGAAATCTGTCTATTTTGGATGGTTCTCTATGAGTATTTAATATAGGACAGTCCTTTATTAGAGAATACCTTGGCTATTGAGTCCTACTCTGTATTGTACACTTTTTCTCCCACTTCTTTACACCCTCTCTTGGTAAGACACTTTGCAGTGCATACTTATGAAGAAGGCATTTCAGTCTGTAAGCCTTACGAAAGAGCTACACCAGCTCTACTTGCATGTTTAGCCAGTTCTAGTTTAGCTGTGTAGTATTTTTTTCACTGTTGAATCCCAATTACTTCTATATTATTTAAACTAGAATTTTTCCTTTTTGCTTAAAGCTTCGCATATTTTGGTTGGATGTGTTTAAATTCCCAGCCATTACAAAATGCTGCCTTTCATCTGTGTGCCACTATCTTCTTGCAGGCACCGCTTTCAGAATCCCATTTGTTGTCCTTCAGTAGTGTCAGAAAATCTCAGAATCAGAGAATCAGAGAATTAGAGAAAGGCTTGGGTTGGAAGGGACCTTAATGCCCATTCACTGCCATCCCACTGCCATGGGCAGGGCTGCCCCCAGCTAGATCAGGCTGCCCAGGGCCCCATCCTACTGGCCTTGAACACTTCCAGGGATGGGAGCACCCACAGAATCTATCATTTTTCTCCCTTCAGCAGTGAACAAGGCTTTCCTCAGGTCAGGGAAGTAGAAGGATGTGCCATCAAAAACCCTTTATGTGATGGTCATCTCCTGCAAGGTGGTAAGAGCACCTGGCTGACACTATTCTTATACAGGGCAGCCCTGACTGTGCAGAGAGGTGTCCAGGCAAGGTACAGAAAGCAACTGCCTTTGTGCTGCTTTTCCCACAAGGCACTGTGCCAAAGTTGAGTCTCAGCACAGGCTGGAGACTTGTGTACAGATCCAGCTATATGTAAATGTGCGGTACTCAGTGTCAGAAATGGGATTCCAAACAGCCATTAACACCTCAGATGCTGAAATGTTAATATTTCATAATTAAGAATATTACACAGAAATTATGCTGTTATGCTATGTGTAATTTTTCTCGTTCATCAAATTTCAGATGTTATTTTGCATGATTTTTTGGATGCTTTTAAGTGTTTTTCGTCCAACTTTGTTGAATAATTACTTATCTGTCATCTGTTAACGCCTGCTTGATAGCTGAACAGCCACATCTTGGCTTCATAGCCAGGGATATTGGCTAATTTACTGCTGCTGTTTTCATGTTCATTGTTTGTTTTCTAATGGCTTTTGAACATTTCCCATGCATATTTGGGCTGGAATGATTTTTTACATAATGCCTTAGAGGAAAACAAGGTTCTTCTAATAGCAATTAAAATTAGCAATGATATTAGGCTAAGAATTTAAAATCACATCTCACTCTATGCTAGTTCTCTTTGCACCATTAAAAAAAATCAATTTTCAACAGCATTGTATACCTCATGCATAATACACAGCTTCAGCGATGCACTTCTTGTTTTGGCTCAGGCAGATATATTTTTTCTCTTTTTTTTTTCCTTTTTTCCTGTAATAGTTTATACTGTCTGCATAATGAGTCCTATCGAAGCTTTACCAGGAGAGTTTCACTGTTCACACACTTCTGTTACTACAGAATCTCCTGTCTGTTCTCTTAGAGAAGTTCCTCTTATCCTCAGATCTTCATGTAAGTATCGGGGAGAGACAAATCTGTAGCCTCAAGTTTTCTTTGAAGCTGGTTGTCACAATATGGGTGCAGGAAATGGGGGAACAAAATTAGGAAATGAGAATCTTGAGATAAAAGAATCATGAATGGTGCTGCAAGATGCTCCCAGCCATGCTACACTTTTTGTGCCATTGCCATGTTCACAGTAGATTAGATGAGGAATAGTGCCATGTTTGGAGAGGTATTCAAAGAAGAAGAGTTGTTTTCTAGCCAGAATTAGAGAGGAATGGACAAGAAATAACAATGAGAACTACCAGATAGATCAAGAATTTGTGATATCTGGACATTTGGGATGTTTTACCATCTGAAAGTGTTCCTACAAGGTGACCTACTTTCAGATTCATAAACAAAACATTTATTAGGAGTCTTTCTATGTACTAAATGAATACATTTTCACTTAAAAATGAATACCTTTCAGATAAAAAGTCTTTCCAGGACTAGTAAGTAGATCAAGGTGTAGGAAAAGAATTTCTGTAATAATAAAAAAATCTGTGTTTGCCTGGATTCAAATGGAACATTTAGATCCTAAATTTACAGTGAAACATAGTCACAGAAAATAAAGTCAAGATCAAACACTCATTCTTTACTTTATAGGTTTTTGTATTCATAAAATGCAGATTTGTCAGCTGCATAATGTGGGTAGAAAAATAAATAAGTTCAACTCTTACAGTTTAGTCATTGCAAACTTCCAGGTGGGATTCCTACCAGCTGATCTGCAGTGAATATTGATATAGGGTAGGTGCTGCCATGAACTGTTCACACATTTCTGTAAATCCCTGACAACTCTATCTACCTAACTAAGCTAAGATTCCAGCCATGAGAATGATGTAAGGAGAAAGGAAAATGGGCTGGTGATAGAATCATAGAATCATTTGAGTTGGAAGGGATCCTTAAAGGTCACCTGGTCCAACTCCCTGCAGTGAACAGAGACACCTACAGATACATCAGGGTGCTCAGAACCCCATCCAACCTGACCTTGACTGTCTCAAGGAGTGGGGAATCCACCACCTTTTGGGGCAACCTGTGCCAGTGCCTCACCACCCATATTGTAAAAAACCTTTTCCTTATATCCTGTCTAAATAACTCCTCTTTTAGTTAGAAGACAGTTCCTCTTGTCCTATCACAACAAACCCTGGTAAAGAGTCTGTCCCCTTTCTTCTTGTAGACCCCCTTTAGATACTTGACGGGCAGCCCTCAGCTCTACCTGGAGCCTTCACTTCTCCAGGCTGAACAGCTCCAGCTCCCTCAGCTTATCCTCATAGGAGAGGAAACCAAGAATGAAGTATGGGTCAGTCTTTGTGTGAGGATTACTGGGTATGGGCTTGGAAGGAATGTTAAGGAACATGTCGCTTTGGATACCTGAAGTTAGATATGGAGCTCATATTCATTTCTACAAATAAGAACAGAAGTTATACACTGAAATAAATATTTGAAAGTGAATTATGTCACTTTGAGCTTACTTCCTTGACTAACTTTTTGGTGAAGTTATGGCACATTGCATTGCATCACCCTGAATTACAGTGTGGTGATGTTTTTGATGTAGAAGCTCAACAGGAAGAAGAATATCTCTTCACAGATCTTTCCAACATTACACAAAAAACATTGACATTTCTCTACCTTAGCAAGACAGAGCTTGGTAATTACATTGTGAGAACATATTCTACATGTTAGCTAAAGGAACTACAGCAACTAAAACTTGACTGATGGCAGCCTGTGGTAATACAGGCATATTTTCTCTGGATGTTGTGGAAGAAAAGTGGTGCAGCTGGCACAGAGGCCACGCTTTACTATCCCTTAGCTTGCAAGAAGTCATAAGCAAGAAGTCACTCTTTGATAGAAAGAAACGTTCTCACAGAGCTACTGATCTGTCCAAGCTTGCAAACAAGCACAACACAACACCACAAAAACAAAACAAACAGGCATTCTGCAATATTTTCTGAATATATAACTTGGATCTGTTCCCTTCCTCTTTATAACAGCATCATTGTCATACCTCTCTGTATGACATAAGAAATGTGTGCTCATGATAAAAAATTCACCTGTATCATGGTTCAATAAGCAGTCTCAGAAAATATTCCTCTAAATATTCCTATTCACTTAGCAAAGATGCAAATGAACCAAGAAAAAACACATGACAAGCACTGCATTAGTTGCTATATATACTCTAAAGGTCAATGTAATGAATTGAAATAAATCTAGGACCACCTTCAAACAAGTTAATCTCCAGTTAAGATTTTGATGTCTCTGAGGGCCTTGGGCTGGCCAATAGGAGGCAACAGGCTCAGGGATTTAGATAATATTTAGGTCAAATGAATTATCTTTAAAGCATATTTCAGAAAATGTTCTAAAAAGTAAATTCAATTGTAGTGCAAGCAGCAGCCCAGCATATTACACACCATGAGAAAGTCATCTGAAGAACAATCAGTTTTGTTTAGAGGAGAAAAAACATATATAGTCTGAGGATTTGGGGAAGTACATATTGGAACTTTCCAAAGACCTTTTGATTATTTTATTGCAATAAACAAAGGGAGTGGTATTTAAAAACGTGATTTCAAATATTTTGTTTAAAAGATACCATAGCAGAATATCCAGTGCTTTCAAATTGAGAAATTTCATTGAAAATGGAAACAGGGAACTTAAATATTGTGGCTTTTTTAAATTTGCACCACTCTCTGTTTCTGGAGTGGATATTTATGTATGGATAGTACCCCAAGTTCCCAAGTTTCAGTGCCCCCAGAATTCATTTACTTTACACAAAAAGTTATTTACCCAGCTCTGATGGGGCCTTAAACCTTACCTCTTTTATAACTGTTCCTTGGAAAGAGAACAAACTTCTAAGGATTGCAAGATTCTGAGAGAATACTGCTTTCTGAAGACCTTTCTTCTTTTTTTTTTCAGAGAAAATGTGGTAGTTCAGTGATGTCTGTGATGTACAGATGGTGAGAGTTAGTGGGTACAGTAAATGTATTGCAATAACATAATATTTCATACCTTGACCTTTCAAAATTGATGTCATTTATATTCTGCACAAAGTAAATTTAACTGTTTCACAAAGGTTGGAGGAGTTCCTGAAATGTTCAGTATCAGTCTGTGCTTCAGACCAGTATAAAAAAGAGGGAGATTTCATGGATAAGACTGAGATCTTTCAGAGATACAAATATTTTTATGTCTTTGGTAGTACTTCTCGTTACAGATACCAAGGGAGTCAACTAGGAAAGGTGCCCTCCTAGATTTGTTGCTTGTAAGCAGAGAAGGTCTCACGGGTGAAATGGTGACTGGAGGCTGTTTTGGCCATAGTGACCATGAGATTGGTGAACATACAATCTTTGGTGAGAGGAGAAAAAGTGCCACATTAACACTGGATATGGGGAAAGCAGACTTCATGCTGCTCAGGGAACTATTTGGCAAGTTTTCTATGAAAACTGCTTCTGAAGGCATAAGGATCCAGCAGTGCTGGTCACTTTTTTGTACCACCTCTTACCAAGCAATTCCATAATATCCAAAGTCATGCAGCTGGGGTAGAAGGCCAGCTTGGCTGAGCAGGGATCTTCTTCTAGAGATTAGGTGAAAAAGAAAGTGTATGGTCACTGTTCAAAGTGGTTCAGGATTGGGAGCAAAACCTGCTCATGCATTAGATCAAACGTGCATAGGACTTGGTTTGATCTCCCTGTACACACCTGGGTGTTTCTGTGCAGCTGATGCACGCAGGTGATCCCATTGCCATCATTCCTCCATCAGTGTTCCTGAAAACAGAGGCAAAACAAAACAAGACAGTGGGAATGAGTTTTCAGGGTTATGTTCAATTGGTGCATTCCTAAGATGCCTTTTAGACTCGCTTTGCTTTCAGCTGATGTAGCTAGAGTACCTGGACTGTGCAAGCTGTTTGTACTCTTATGTGCAGAATTACACAGTGTGTACCATTTAATAGTAAAAAAAAAAGTCTTCTACCATCTTCTGCTATTAGCAGCAGAGGTACTATGTTGAGATGTCACTGCAGCAATCCTCACAGAAGAGTAGTAACTGAAAGCCTCTTCAAACACTGGAATCTCTTTGCAGAAAGTACAGTTATAAAAGCTGTACCACCCAAAATCTGCTCTGGAATCCATATGAGATAGAGGCTGACTGTAGTCAGACTAAGCACTGACAGGGTAAAGTAAATGAAAATAACCAATGGAAGCAGTATAGTGCAATTTATAAAATATCGAAATGAAAATAGGTGAGAACTCATTGTATATGCTAAATTATACATATAGGTGACGACTTCACATCTTGTGTCTGTCATGTATTTGTTGTATTTATTGTGAAAGCTAGAAAGGAAAATGGTCATAAAATATTTAAGCCGAGTAAGTGGAAAAAAATGTTTTCCCAGGATAATGCACTCCTCCAGCTATTAGGTAATGAAGCAAAGAAGAAGCATTTATTTTTCCAAGCAGAGGGCGTTGCTTCTAAGATAAATCTCTGTGATAATGAACATAAAGCAGACATACCACATAATTAATCCAAAGGAATTGTATACAGCATGTATTGAATGAATGATGGCTGTTCCCAGTGGCCCTGTTCCCCAGAGCAGCACTGCGGGGCTAAGTCATCCATCTGTATGGGGCTCATGGGAGTCAGCAGAGGTGATGATCTCCAGCAATGTGTTTACTCCTGGAGAGCAACACTGAAGGAAAACAGGCATTTCCCTTCCCACAGATGCAGTGTTCGCTGTGTGAGTGGCAGGGGGCAGGCTTTGACAGAAGGCTTTTTCTGCACAGATGTCCTTAATTTGTTTCCTATGCATTAAAGGCTTTGCTTTACTTCCAGTACTGCTTTCCAGTGATTTTTATGGGTGACATTGCTGTTAGTTTAGATGGAATAACTATCTCCCTGCTTGTTTAGAAGGACTCTTTCCCCCCAAAAAATCCAAACACAACCAGAGGTCGGTCTTTAAATTACCTCTTGTGCTTTACTTTGGGCACAATTAGCACTTTGTTTCCTGCTGACTTTTCACACCGTGGGACTCAACTTCCTGTAGTCTCATATTCAGTGTGTTTTTGGTGGTGCAGACAATCTGAAAATCTGCCTGGCTTCTGTACCTTTTTCAGCACTGATCATTTTTTCAATATTTGTTCAATATTTTTAACGTTCCTTTTACAAGATCTCATTTCTAAATGTCATCCCTTGATAGCTTTTTAAACCTCTGAACTTGTATTTCTTTATCAATTTCAGAAATATTTATATTTGCCTTAGCAGTAATTCCCTTCTGTTCTTTCAGGAAAAGAGTTGCTAGCCTGAAAATGTAACTCAGTAGAAACATTTCTAATTACTGTACAAAACACTTCATTAGGATATTATCACAGGAATGTCATTTGAAGTCAAATATATAAGTACATACAACCTGGTGATACTTACAAAAATACCCAGGATTAACTTCAGGAGCTCAGAAGTAAATGCAAGCTCCACCACCCCAGGTGCCAGCTCATTTGCTTGGGCAGATGGAGCTGAACCTGTGACAGGTTTCTTCAATGACATGAAGTAGCTGTAGTTAATGGTGGAGCTGTTTGCTCTTACAATGTCACCAAGGCTATTTGTGCCGGGTCACATCACTTCAAAGAAAGTTTTTTAAACTCTTCTCCCTCCTTTCATCTCGTCTGATAGGTGAATATTCTGCCATTGCTTATTGTAAAATCAGCAGATATCGCTTATTCCTTTATCTTAAATCACTGCTTTTCTAAGTTGATACTATTGTCTATGTTGAAAACTGGATAGTATGGATATGCATGTAATAACAATAGCAAATAAATACTACTAGACTGCCCAAAAATGCATTTAACATTTAACATTTTCATTACCATTGCTGCACTGGTACAGAGAGTATGTGCTATACTTTCCTTAAAAATCAGGTATTTATATTCAATGTCCTAACTGGACTTCATTCAAACTCATACCTGTGATTTGAGTACTTCTCCTCTCATCACATAAAAAGAGAGGATCCAAAAGTGATGGAGCCAGGTTCTGTTCATGGGGTACCACAGGCAACGGGCACCAAATAGAACAGAGGAGGTTCTCTCTGAACATCAGTAAATGCTTCTTCTATATGGGCACAGGCTGCCCAGAGAGGGTGTGGAGTGTCCTCCTTGGAGACCTTTACAAGCTGTCTGGATATGGCCCTGCACACCCTGCTCTTGGCGTTGGGCTGGATGGACCCAGAGGTCCCTGCCAGCTGCAGCCTCTCCGTGATTCTGTGATTCTGTGAAACCTCATCCCTTTTGAACACAGTCGGGTGTCTCAATGCTAGGATGGACAAACTTGTTCAAGTATAGGTTAGTGACTGGGCTGAAAATTCAAAGTTCACGTAAACAAAAATATATAATAATATAATCATTATTTCCCCAACTGAGGACTCAGTGGTTTGAAGCTCATTACATAGGTGGGGGGGAGGAAAGGCCTCTATAGGCATACTGTCTTTATTTAAGGAAATGAAATCTAAATAACACTTCAGGCCATTGGAGGCGAAACTCATTTAAAGGAAGCCCAGGAGAACAAATGTGGGTGCTGCTATCATCCTTACCTCCCCATTTTAGGTATTTTCCCCTGTTTAAATAGAAAGAAAAATTTCACCTCGGTTCAGTTCTTGCAGATATATAACTTTAGTGACTCTCACTGACTACATTTAAAAAGCTGTGCAGGTAATATTTACACAAGGAAGAATAAAATTTTAGCCGTAATTACAGCTCCAGGCTACAGCTTCCCTTCCTGAGGGGTTTCTGGGGTGGCCAGCAAAGGCCCCACAGTAAACTGAAGAAGTGCTGCTCCATACTTCCTCACGATTACACATCTTTTGTTTTTTATTACTATGGTTATGATTCTTATTTCCACAGTGCCCAAGAGGGCTCAGCACAGTGGGAGTCCTATTTAACTGCAAAGAGAAATTCAGAGACAGCAGTTCCAGAGCACCTGTTTGAAAGAGATTACATTTGAAAGAAGAGCAAGGCAGCTTCCAACACTGGAGGCTGAGCATGCTCAAATATACACTCACCAGCACACTGCTGTTTAACTCAAACAGACGCTTTCCAAGCAAATAAACAAACGTGTATTCACATCAATATAAGGATCTGGGGTCTGCTCCTGCTTCTGAAAATTTGGCTCCATGTACGTGGATGTGGAAAACAACAGCTGTGAAGGAGGAAATTTGGAGAACACCAGAGCCAGCTGCAGATTTGCATTCTTTGACATCTGGTGCAGAACAGACACTGCGGAGTTCTATGACAACAGAGACTTTATGCATCTGTCAGCTAAACCCAGCATTTCTCTTTGGGATGTTTGCATGAATGAGGTTGATCTCAGAGAGCTGCTTTAGGCGAGAACAAAAGAAAGGAGGAGGATGTGCATGATTTGGACTCTGTAAGCAGAGCTGGCAAGTTGCAAGGAGCTCACCTTGAACTGGGATAGCACATCTCTTCTACAAGAATTTGCAAGATGGCCTCCACCAAACACCTATATCTTTGATTTTCAAAATGCTGTGGCCTGGGGGCTTGCCTAAAGCCTTTTAATGAGCAATAAAAAAGCTTAAGTGTATTTGTGTTTGCATGCGTATGTGAGTGTGGATGTGGCAAATCCTGTTATAGGGGAGTGGCCAGTACAGCTTAAAAAAAGTGATTTTCAACACCTCCTGTGGTGAACGGTCATTATCACAATAAAGCCAAATACTGAAGGAAAAGAAGAGTTGTGACCACATGACATCACAGCTGCAACTCTCTGCACAACTCAGTAGAAAACCTGAAGGGCCAGGGTACTGCAGGAGTTAACAGCAGAGGTTTGATTAGTTATAGGTGCCTAAGATGAGATCCAAAATAACACGAAGCCGTCCACAACACAACAGATATGCAACATCTATGTCCAAGAGTAATAACCCAGACTGTTATGGGGCCTTAAATATGCTAGTAAAAGCTTCAAGTGTATAAGGTTCTGCTACAGCATGTGATTTAAGGCACATTTTGCTGCAGCTGGATATTTTGAAGTCATGATCCCAGAAGGCTGTACCGCTTTTACACAAATTAACAGTTTGTGGTGCCCGAGCTGCCTGATTCTTAGGCAGTAAGAAACCCAGTATGGAGCATGGCAGCTTCAGCTCCATTTAAAACACAAAGCTGAGGAGAAGATGGGGAATTCATTTCAGTGCCCTCTGCTTCACAGGGCTGTGGATTACCCAGCAGATTACACAACCAATTTGGGTAAGTGTCTGCCTGGCCCCATGAATCCTGGATTCCTGGCTTTGGCTCAGAGCAGATTTCAACACCTTCTCCTTCCCTCCTTGTGCATGCACGCTTGCACAGATCACGGTGCGCAGCCTGCTGCTCAGAGGGCTGGGGTTCAGGACGGTTCAGGCTCTTGTTAAATGAAGCAGGATCTCTAGGTGTGTTCATCCTGCTTCTGTGCTCTCCTTTGTGAGGCTACAGTGATGTGAAACTGAACAGCATGATGAAAACTTGCTTCAAGTTGTCTGCTCCAAAATGGGCAAAGCAGTGTGCTGTGCCTCTTATGAGGAAGGGGGAAATCTGGGTTTATGAATGAGTGAATCTGATTTTGAGAAGTCAGAGTGACATCAGAGCTTGAGTTAATACCTTCAAATGAATTGTCTAGAAAATAAAGCTGATGTCAAATGGGCTATGTGTCCTGTGGAGCTTGCCCACACATGTCTCAGTGGTGCAGTGCAACATATGAACGCAGTTATCAAGTGAAAGAGCTTTGATTAGCGTGGCTGACATCAACCCATGGCTGACATCAACCCATGGCTGAACTGGTTCTTCAAACATTGCAGGAGTAGCCCTCATCTGGGTTGTCAAGTGACTCTCAGAGATCCAACAAAAGCAGGAATAAAGCACCGATAATTGTTACCGTGTTTATTTGATGTTTCTTGATTTCATAAAATAATTATGTTCCAATGAAAAAATACATGTGTAAAATATGTGAATTTAGGATTAAGATGGCAGTGTCATCTGCATAACTCCCACAATGTAAGATAGATACGGAATATTGCAGACAGGACAAGTGCAGACATAGTCTCTTGAACTGATCTGCTCTTTTACCTCCTTCCAGTACAGCTGATATTTCTGAGATGAGAAAAGTCTGCTTTGTGCTTAGCCAGTTCATATAACCACAGTTCTCATGAAAATGAACAAGATTTCGATAAAGACACTGTCCATTGTTATACATTGTAAATTTTCACATGCTCTCATTATGACCATCATTATATAGTGTTGGGCACTACATACTGTAAAATGTCTTTGCGAAATGAAATTAGATCACTGATTCATGGACTTTTATTTTAGTCCATATTGCGCAGTAACAATTTCCTCCTGAAGAAGGAAGCTACCTAATTTGATTTTAACTGGATTCTTCTTTTTGTGCCACCAGGATAAATACAGGCTTCACATGAAAACATTTAACTTCTCCTCATAACTCCGGCCAACTGAGAGTGAGCATAGCCTGAATGCAGGCAGAGATGCTGTGAAGTCTGTGGCAGCAACCTTCCACCTCAGCCATCTGAGAGCACACACTGTGCAGCAAATAGTGCTGATGAAGACCACCCTTTCTCAACATATGCAAGCTTCATAGCCCCTGCTATGCATGTTGTGTTATCTATGAGGTAAATGAGGTAAAAATGATGGGCAGTACAGAGGATGAATTAAGCTTTCCTCCTGCCTTTTTCATCTTCCTCTCAGACAAGCATATGTTACATAGTGCTGCTTGAATTGCTTATGTTTAGTATGTTTATGAGAAGTATTATTGCACCTTTGCCATCTGTGTGAAGAAATACCCTGAACTGCTTTGGCTGCCTGCTGTCTCTGCATAGTATATGTTGTGTTACACATGTGACGGGAAATGTTTCTGTAGTATAGACCCTTAGTCCTTTAATTGTAGCTTATTGCCCCATTATGGATAAAAAAGAAGCAAAGCTCTTAAGTATACCCTATTAATGACACCTATAAATATCTGTATTACTTTAGCAGTGCTGCAGTGGTATCTGGTATGCTAAATAAAGTTCCACAGTCTTCACAGAAGTACAATTCTTTAACTTTGAAAGAGAGATAGGTGGAAGTTTACTAGGGGAAAGTAGGCTTTGATGAGAGCTTGCGGTTGACAAATGTTAAAATCCAATTTCTGAGAAGTCTGCTCTTGGTCATATGATAGACAGAGAGTTGTGGCTCTTCAGCCTGGAGAAGAGAAGGCTCCTGGGGGACCTTTTAGCAGCTTTTCAGTACCTGAAAGGAGCCTACTGGAAGGCTGGGGAGGGACTTGGGCACATGGCAACAGGACAAAGGGAAATGGCTTTAAACTGGAAGAAAGTAGATTTAGACTAGATATCAAGAAGAAATTCTTTACAGCAAGGGTGGTGAGACACAAGAGCGGGTTGCCCAGTTGAGGTTGTGGATGCCCCCTTCCTGGAAGTATTCAAGGCCAGGCTGGATGGAGCTGTGAGCAACGTGGTCTAGAGGAGGTGTTCCTTCCTATAGCAGGTGGCTGGAACTAGGTGATCTTAAAGGTCTCTTCCAACCCAAACCATTCTATGATTCTACAAACAAGGCACGAGAGGAACCTTGTTGCCTTCAGATGACTGCCGTGTTTTTACACTGGATACAGACGCAGCTTCTTAAAGACAGAATGTATCTAACTTGAATACAACATGCCTGTTGCTTTTGTCAGTTAACATCAGCAAGGAAATTGCATTTTCTTTTCGTATTGTAAAGTGCTGTTATGTCAACGTGTGTGGTGTTTGTATGTGTGTACATGCATGTGGACGTAGCCCTTGCGGTTAATACACATGTATGTAGCTCTTATATGTGGTGTTTTAGTCATGTAATTAATTACTTCAAGGCTCAAAACCCAGAATGTGCACCCATGAACACTTCTGAAACTGAAGCACTACAATACTGGCATGCCTCAACAAGGGTATCAACCTTGTGCTAGATTGAAATCATTCCAGACAATCTGTTTTGCATTTCCAAGTGTGCTCTTGTGCTCTCATGCTCTAATGAGTTAACTCACTTGGTATTCATTTCCTTCTGACAACTGCTTTTGGAAAATAAAGTGTGCATTGTTATCTTTGCTTTGTCCATCCTGTTAATTGTTTAGGAAATGCAGCTGAAGATTATCTGGACTTTTCCATGGCCAAAGTTGACCTGTGGCAATGGGACAATGATCAATCTCATCTTGAAGGAGTCTCAAACAAAATGCTTATTCATTTACTTTTCTGGATTAAGCATGGTGCTTAAAAATGTTTCCTTCATTTATGCAAATAGATAAAAACAGAAGTGTAATCTTAGGAATAAGTCCTCCCTGGTGTATCAGTGCCATTCACCCGGTGAAGGTGAATATACCAACATATTGCAATACTCACATTTGCCAGCAGCAAGTTGGAAGTCTACTCTACTCCTTTCTTGTTTTCTTACAGTCATTAAATTGACAATACCCTGAGAATTCACACTCTTAGTGCTTGCATTAGGTTGGCAGGGGATGAAGACAGATGCAGTACTCCTCCCCTACATTGTTCTTCAGCATCAGATGCATGAAGCGATGCTGTATTACCCCAATGATGCTTGTGCTTGCTGCTGCCCAGCCTTAGCCTGCGAAAGGGCTCTTGCCCTTCTTCCCTGTGAATGGACCCTGACTGTCATAAAATGAAACTATTTAGAGTGCCTCAGATTCCCACTTAAAAACTGAAAAAACTTCCATGAGAGGCAGCTGCCATACAAGACAAGCTATTCATTGGCAGCAGCAACCTTTCCTGCTCTTTTCCATCCCTACGACACTTCCAGGAGCTCTTGAAATTGCTGTGCACATTGTCCTCAGTTTCCTAGTATGCTTTTCAAGCCTGCTATCCTATGGAGAGTGCAGCAACTAATTTCCATAGCTGCATGGATATATTTGATCCCTGTGTTGCCCATGCCAGCTTTTTGCAATGAGTTGTGTGCTGAGCCAACTGCAGCGCAGAGCACAGCATTGCTTGTGCCCATCTCTCCCTTCTCTCCAAGCACAATTAGATCACCTCAAAATATCTGCACCACTCAGGGGCTCTAGATTTCACGTGAGGCTTCAGAGATTAATTTAGCACAACTGCTTTGCCTTGGGATTTAAACAAGCTACTAATTTAAAAGCCCTGAATCTTTCCAGCTGTCCCTGTGCTGAAGCCCTCTGCTTCCCATAGGATCTCTGGGAATACAAAGTATATAAAAAGAAAAAGAAGCATGAGACTCTTAGCCTTTCAGCTCTTCATTTCCCCGTGACGTTCAGATAGCTCTGACTTGCACACTGGAGAGACTCAGAGGTATTTTTTTTAATAGGAAACAGATTGAAGGTGCAGGTTTTCACTGATCTCTGTGCAAGTTCACCTCTCTGAGGAAATCCCTGAAGAGTTCAGTGCACAGCACGAGGCATATTTGGTACCTTGTATTATACTCTGTTCTCTCCTGCACTTAGTTTCCAATCAGCAGGTGGTGGAAAAACCTCTTTATTTTCCTTTACTGTGTACTTAAAGGTTGCAAATGATTTTGACCATCCTAACCCTATTTTAATGCAAGCCACTGAAGCAGAACCCTTGAATGCCCCCTGATCCTGAACAGAGAGCTAAGCAGGAGTGGAAGCTGGCTTCATAAGACTAAGGAAATCTGTTTTCAGAACAGCAGTCCTCTGCAGCTGCACGCGGCACTGTGAGACTGTCTTTACCAGTACTGGGGTGACACACAAATCTGAGCTGTACTGAACGACTGCAATCTGAATTTCCATTTTCTTCAGCATTCCACCCCTTCTGAGGTGCTGGTGGCACTTGGCTGGCCCTGCGTGCATTGGGTGGGCCATCTGTGCCTGGCTGCGTGAGGCTCATATTTTCCTTGATGCTGAAGAGCAGCTGCACATCTGCAGGATACTCCAGGGAGAAATGAACCATAGTTTGATTTTCAGAAATAGCCTCATAAATCTAAGATTTATAAAAGAAAATGCTGGCCAGGCTTTTACTTAGATTCCATCCTTATTTTTTACTTAGTTCAATCTAAATAATAATAAAAAAAGGGTCCTGTATTCTCCATTACATAAATTGGTGCAGTCCCACTGAAGCCTATAGAATTATATCAAATATGCTAGCAGAAAATTTGGCCCACAGAGGGAAAAGAAACCTTGATAATGCTGTGCTGTCAACATAAGCATTCATTTTCCTTATTGTCTGTACCAAGGGATCGTTTTCTTTAGTCAGAACTCCAACTGCAATTTTTACTGTAAAGAATATTGCTCTTAAATAGCAAATAAAAAGTAAATGATGATAATTTTCAATAACTATACTACTATAGCCTGAATTTTCAAGGAAAAAACATTACATAAACTCAATTTCAGATAGTGTTCTGTTATGTGAAAACCACTGTTGATATAATAATTTCTATTCTAGGTTGCTAGTAAAGAGAAGAACAATGTGACCCATTTAAAAACTGGCTCACAGAAAAATATTAGTAATCCATTTATCATTTCTATTTAATTTTGTTGATAAGAACCACCTGATAGAAACATTTCTTTGTTGCAAAACTAACAGCACCACAGGACATATTTGACCATAACACATGCATTTTGCAATGGTACTGAGAAATGGATTTTCTGTTCATTGCCAGTGCAGTTTGAAAGGGAAATGAAAAAAGAAAACCACTCACCTTCGAATTCTTCAGTGGATGAAGCGTGGATTTTTAGAAATCTCAAAGTAATGGCAAATCACACTCACATGACTAGAGTGCTGCAGTGGCTTTGTACAGGCTTTTTGGGAAGGATAGGCTGGGATGACGAGCAGGGACAGTTGTCCTGTATTAGAGAGAAGCAGGGATGCATGGAGCTCTGCCATGACCCAGATGAGAGCGTATGGGTCTGGGCTGGCTGGCAGACCACCGCGGGTGATATTGGTGTGGGTATCTGCTGAGGACTGTGTGATAAAAAAGAAGCAGCAGATTATCAGGCCTCTTCTGGACGACTGGAAAAAATGTCTTGTTTACTGGCCCTGGTCCTCATGGAAGACTCTGACAATGCTGATATCTGCAGGAGGGACAACACAGAAGGGCAGTTGCAATCCCATGGGATATCATCTTGGAGAGAGGAGGAGTCCAGGAGAGCTGGCTGATTTTCAAGGACTGCCTCCTCCAAACTCAAGACTGGTCCATTCCCACGTGTAAGAAGTCAAGGAGACGAGGCAGGAGGCCTGCATGAATAAGCAAGAAGCTCCTGGCAAAACTCAATGACATAAATATTCATGAGGTGGAGATAGGGTCAGGTGATATGGGAATAGACACTGCCTAATCATGCAGGGAGTAGGTGAGGAAAGCCAAAGCCCATCCAGAGTATAATCTGGAGAAGATGTGAAAGGCAGTTAGAGATTTCTAAGGACATGTCAGCAACAAAGGAGAGACTAGAAACTGCTGTTTCTAGTTGCTGCTGAACGGTGCAGGGCACCTGGTGACAGAGAATATGGCAAAGGCCAGTCTACTCAGTACCCTTTTCTCTTTGTCTTTTAATGGTAAGACCAACTTTCAGGAATCCCAGGTTTCTGACTCACAGAAACATCTGAAACAAGGAAAAGTTAGCATTGTTGGAGGATCAGGTCAGGGAAGACTTTAAAAACCTGCACACACAGTGACGTCTGTGTGACATTATGGAATGCAACCGTAAGTACTGAGAGATCTGGTTGTAGTCACCACGAGGCCACTCAACAATCCCTGAAACATCAATACAGTATGAAGGTTCCTGAGGACTGAAAAAAGCAAATGTTGCTCCTTTCTTCAAGTTGGAAGGCCAGTCAGCCTCATCTCAGTCTCTGAGAGGGAATAGAGGAAAAAATCCTGGGTATCATTTGCAAAAATAATGAAAAGCAAAGAGTAGGAGTAGTCAGCACAGGTCTGGGAAGGAAAAATCATTCTTGACAAAGCCGGTAGCTGCCTATGAAGAAAGGGCTAGTCTGGTGCATGAGGGGAAAGCAGTGAATGTTTATCTTTAGTAAGGTTTTTGACACTGTCAAATTGATTAAATACAGACTTGGACTGAAAATTAGCCTAATTGCTGGTTTGAAAGGATTCTGACCACATAACAAAGTGGCCACTCACCACAGATATGCACTGGTATGAACAGTGAGGATGATGTTGTTTAACATCTCAATTACTCACATGGACCTTGTGAAAGACAAAATGCTACTACACCAAAAAGTTGAACATGACCCACAAATACACATATGCAACAGAGAAGGCCAACAGCCTCCTGGTTACACTAAGAGGAGTATTTCTAGAAGGCTGAGGGAAATTATCCTTCCCCTCAGTACTAGTGAGCATGTGGAGCACTGTGTCCACTTCTGGGGTCGCCAGTACATGAGAGATCTGGACAGTGTCTAGTGAAGGGCCATGAAGGTGATGAAAGAACTGGAGAGCCTCTGCTGTGAGGAGTGGCTGAGAGCTGGTACTGCTCGGCCTGCTCCAGAGGAAGATCCATGGGAAATCAGCAATACCTATAAATGCCTGAAGGCAGGGTGTGAAGATGATGGAGCCACGCTGTTTTTGGTGGTGCACAGCACCAGGACAAGAGGCAATGGGGACAAACTGAAACATGGGAGTTTACCTCTGAATACAAGGTAGCACTTCTCTGTTGTGTGGGTGATGGAGCACTGGCACAGTTTACCCAGAGACGTTATAGTTTCCTCCTCGGAAATCTTCATAAGCTGCCTGGACATGGGCCTGGGCACCCTGCTCTGGGTGTCCTTGCTTCAGGAGGAATTGGACCAGGTGACTTCCAGAGGTCCTTTCCAACATCAACCATTCTGTGGAATCATTGCTTATGTAATTTTTATAAAGAGCTGCCTCTGAATAAAGCCCCATGTTATAGTAATATACCTAATCACAGTCTCCTATTGTTAATAAGTTATCAAGAATTCCCATGCAAGTCTTCAGGTTGCAGGTGCACACAGGCTCCTGATATCCAAACAGAAAGATATCAAAGGTCTTTTATCACCTGATTCTGAGGCAGATAGCAGATGTTTTGACACTTCTCACAAGCTGCACACCTGAAGGGCTAGGCTGCCCTACTGTGAGGTACACAGGCGAGACCATAACCTTGGTCCAGAGCACTGGAGAGGAGAAATGAGCTGCTAGTGGCAGGCAGCTGGTTTTGCTGGCACTGCAGCAGTTCAGGAGCCCTTCTCTCAAGGAGAACCTGATGCTGATTTTTCCAGCCTACTTTCTAGACCTTTTGTGCTGATCCTGCAAAGCTCGAAGGGAATAAAGCAGGGCTGGGAATACATGTGAAAAAATTATCTCCCCCAGTGTGCTAGGTACTGAACAGAAGGAATATGTAACAGCATGACATCTGCACCAATTCCACAGAGACAAACTGTTTCTGAAAGCTGTTTTCGGTTGTCCAGGAAAACTCATTTTCTTCCCAGGTTTGAAATAGGCAAGGTCATTTCATTTTTACTTCAGCTGCCTATTATTATTATGATTATTATCATCAGTGAATTATTTTGAATATCAAGCGCACAAAGCAAACTATTCTTTTAATTTTTACATCATACTTCAATAGTAAGTTTTGGCCTGCATTTTTATTAAATGAGAAAACATTACCTACTCTGTTTAGAATTAATGCATTCATGAGTTTTATTTTCAGTGGCTATGAGGGAAAGAAAACATTTTAAAGGAAATTGAGGTAGTTGATATCCTCCCTAATGCATTTTTAATGTATGAGACATGGTAAGGAGCAGAAAAGCATTCCATACTCTGCAATGCAATTTGACAACAAAAGAATTAGCAAAAGACAGTAAGATAAAAACAAACAAACAGAAGCAGGGAATATGGAAAGATACAGCTGTGCCATAAGGTCTCCAGTTAGGTAATTTTATTGGGATTTCCAGCATACAATGAATGAATCTGATAAGCAATAAGGGGATGAGGAAGTTGTGATATTAATAAGAATATATGAAACTGTGCTTCTGTGATTTATAGCTAATAATATTACTGAAATGAAGAAATGAAGCTAATGAAGGCAATCAATCCTATATGATTTTTTTTCTTTCTATTGTTGATTTTCAAAGCATTTCTGATGGAAAAAGGAAAGATTTGTCTTCTCCCCACAATCTCTGCTGACATGAGAAGTCCCACTGAAATCAATCGGCAAGCAGTCTGGGGAGCACATGGATGTGGATGCACTTCTGCCTTGCTTTTGTGGTTTGTCTCATGCCAGTGTCCCAAGAGCACATTTTCTTTGAGTAACAAAGCTGCTATAAGTGCATTTGGAGTGCAATTATAGATCTTACTGATGTGTTAACGAACTCTTGCTGCTATGAATGTTACTTTGATCTTGCTGACTTGGGTACTGATCGCAAAGGCTTTTGCTGTGCTCTGTGCACCAATCTCTCCAAATCTCTGAGTATTTATGCAATTAGCTAGTCTGCACTGTACCCTGCACTGCTTATTTTCTCTGGTATTAGTACTGGAGAAAACTAATGCAAGGCTAGCTTAATTGTATTTACCCACACTGCAAGAACGACACAGACTGCAGTAAATCTCCGCTTCTGATTGTCATCTTTTCCACTCCAGCACGCCTTCATCTCAATAATTGAAGTCCAGCTTCAGTGAGATTTGGCAGATCCCAGAAAACTTACAGAGACAGACAGTTTTTCTCTCCTTTATGTTCCTTGCCTGTTTCCAATATAGTTACTTGTCTTTCTTAGAAGGGAGAATGTGATTTAGAGTATTTATCTTTACAGCATTTGGAAGAACACC
Source organism: Lagopus leucura (assembly GCF_019238085.1). Taxonomy (NCBI): domain Eukaryota; kingdom Metazoa; phylum Chordata; class Aves; order Galliformes; family Phasianidae; genus Lagopus; species Lagopus leucura. Next base: position 55,384,349 of record NW_024962263.1, on the reverse strand, counting down.
TATTTCTTCGCAGAAATGTCATGGGATGTATTGAAGAACACAGGCATTTATGAAATACTGGAAGTACTATGCTTTGCTTCAAGAGCAGAACTCACAGTGCTCCTTATGAGGGAGCCTCTACACGAAATTACTAATTTCTGGATAGATCTGTAGATACTAATGAATGACCATTCTTGGGGGAGAGGCTTCCACACAGATTTCTGTTCTCTAGGCCAACACATTCCTTTCTCATATTTTGGAAATGTACAGCAGAAATTGCTGTGTCACCATGCTCATTTAAATCAATGACAGCCTTTGCAATGACAGTGAGGCAGGATAAGATCTCTTGTAAACAGCCAGCACTCACATCTTGTCCTGGACTCATGAATTATAGAATGATAGAATCATCAAGGTTGGAAAAGACCTCTAAGATTATCTAGTCCAACCATCCACCCGCCACTAAACTATGTCTGTTGGTACCAAATCCATGTTTTTTGAACACCTCCATGGATGGTGACTCCACCACATCCCTGTGCTGCCCGTTCCAGTGCCTCACCACTCTTACTGAGAATAAATGGTTCACAGTATCCAAACTGAACCCCCTCTGTTGCAGCTTGAGGCCATTAGCTCTTGCTCTATCACTAGTTATGTGGGAGAAGAGACCAATCCCCACCTCATCACAACCTCCTTTCAGGGGGTTGTAGAGAGTGATAAGGTCTCCCCTGAGCCTCCTCTTCTCCAGACTAAACAATCCCAGTTCCCTCTGCCGCTCCCCATCAGACTTGTGCTCCAGACCCTTCACAGCTTCTTTACCCTTCTCTGGAAGTGCTCCAGGGCCTCAGTGTCTTTCTTGCAGTGAGGGGCCCCAAAAAAACAGTACTCAGGGTGCAGTCTTGCCAGAACTGAGTACAGGGGGACAATTACTTCCCTGCTCCTGCTGGCAAAGCTATTCCTGATACAAGCCAGGATGCTGTTGGCCTTCTTGGTCACCTGGGCACACTGCTGGCTCATGTTTAGCTGAGAACTGACCAGCACCCCTAGGTCCTTTCCCTCTACAAAGTCTTCCAGCCGCTCTGCCCCAAGCCTGTACAATTGCATAGGGCTGTTGTGGCCAAAGTGCAGGACCTCACACTTGGTCTTGTTGAACTTGCTGAAAACCACTGTTATCTGATTTAACACCTTACATGTCCACCTCATCCAAATACAAGAATAGGCACGTGGATATGAGACAGAAAGGAAGTATGATGGTGAAAAGAAAGTTGTGTGAATACAGAGCTGGAATAAAAGTATGGCATTATAGACAAGATCATACAACACATTTTTCTGTGCAAGGGTTTTTTTGTGAGGAATCTTAATTCCAAGAAGCTGCTGAGGCTAGTGGTATGGAGTACAGTAAACTATTGGCAGAACAGAAGAAATATTTTAAATAGTAGGCGCTTGGAATAGCTCAAGTCTCATCTGAACATGCTGAGAACAGTTTGAGGTATGACATGAGCTGTGGAAAGATCAGGTACACAGCAAGCAAGAAATTGACTACTTCAAAAGAAAAATACCTGATTATGTTTATCAGAAAACAAAAGAACAAAAGTCCTGACTGGTTATTTGTATTTGAGGGTACTTCTGAAAACCACTTACCACAGAGTAGATTAAACCCTAGCACTGTTGAGCTGTCATCACTGTAAATTCATTAATGCTTCACTGAACTGTTCTAATGCCATTAGACTGCCCCATGTGACATGTGCCCTGTCTATGAATGCTTTCTTTGTCTCTCCACTTAGCACGGAAGATGAAAGACTCTGGAACTTTTTCAAGCAAAGAATACTTGCAATCATAAATAAAATAAATATCTTCAATTTAACATTTATTCCCTCCTTTCTCATACAGAAGTTGATGTAAGTACCAGGGAAAAACAGGTGCATAGAGGCTTTCAGCTGCTTTTGAAGACAACCAGGAAGCAAATAAGTCATATGGAGATGTGCTGTAGAAAAGCACTTATAATTTCTAGATACATTTTTCCTAATGAGAATGCGAGATGCCAGCTCTTCCTAAGGTACAGCACGCACTGTCGAATTCTCATCAACACTGATGGATGCTGGTTGTATGGGAATGTAATTTAAACACAGAGATGTATGTAATGATTCATTAAATTACCAGATAAAGCACTTATGAAAAGGACTAATAGTAGGAAAAATAAAATGCTATTAGAGGTAAAAAAATTTCCTGTCTTATAAGCAGGAAACCCCCAAATGGATGCTCTCAGTACACTGCAGCAGTCTGAATCTGCATACAAATACCCTGAAGTAGTACTTCAGTAGTCCTAAAATATCACTATCACAATCAGTTGTTTAACTTCCAAACCTACTGAAGGTCACAGTTTTCCTGTCAATAATATTATTGCTGTTAAACAACAGTGTAATCTGAGATTATGTTATGTTTTGGGCCTGTGGTTAGAATCTGAATAGTAGTTTTTTCCCCCCGGGGCAATCCAATTCTCACATAAAACATTTGTATTTTTCAGGATTAGACCTAACATGATCCACAGTCTCTATGAGATGAAGGTGAGTAGAAACGAATGAACTGTGCCAAAGTCTGTCTGCCTTCTCCTTCCACATCTATCCGTAGAGCTGGTTCGATGTGGATGGAAACACACAATTCTTTGTAAAGAGCTGGCACAACGCGCCCTCATTAGTGGAGCAGGCCCACTTCTATTTGGCACTCTTGCAGTACCTCATTTAAACACCATGCTGCAGGGATTTTGTAAAGTCTCTGGGATCTGAACTATGAAAGAAGTTATTCTTGTTAATTCCTGCAACTTCCTGGGCTTGATACATGGCATTGCCTGGCACGGATTTCACTTCCCCCGTGACACGGAAAAAGCACAAGCGCTCCTGTCAGAGCACAGTTTGCTTCAGTGCCATACACTAACAAAGAAGATCTGTGATGAACAAGCTTTTAATTTTGTATTGCCACACTTTTAGTTGATAATTTACAACTTGACAAAGCTGTGTATCAATGACTGTGCCAAAAGCTCAGTTCTGAACAAAGTTGCTAAAAGAAGTGTGAGTGCAGAGGAGAGAGCGCTCATGGGATGCTCACAGAAGAAGCTTCGCAGATACTTTTGATCCACTGCCATCATTTTTATTACTACATGCATTGTATTTATTGCTAATGTAGGACAGTCCAGAAAGAGTCCCAAGGAACTATAAATGATGTCTTTCAATTTGGGAAATGCCTTCTGCTTCTCTGAACCCCAAGGTGGCATCTACCAAATCCAAAAGTGCACAGAGACTCAGAGAAGCATGCCCTCTGCAAGGAGAAGATCTCTTTCGATCAAATTGAAATTTAAGCAAAATATATAGGTAGCCAAATTTCAAAGAGCATCCGACTTTCAGCAAAAAGCCCCACTGTGTCCTTCAACACAATGCCTGCCCAAGCATGTCAGGCAAAACAACTGGGATGGGCCATTCCTTCTGTGAGAAGGGGCTATCAGCTGCTTGAATGCATGTTAACATACCCAAAAGATGCATTTCAATGAGATGCTAAGTGCTAAAAAAGAATAATAATGGAATTTAAGAGGACTTGCATTCTCTATGAGAAATATTGACTCACTGGGAGCCAACACCTTCAGAGAAAGTGCTTACACACAGTCAAGCATTTTGTGAAGAAAGTGACAGCACAGGAACATAGAATAGTATAGGACCTTTTCTGCTTACCTGACTGTTGTCTCGTACCCTGAGAACTTCACAGTAATCCTTAACCACAAACTGTCTGCTAGTGCTCTTCCTCTGCACCTTTTCCAGATGAAGAGAGGCTGAGATTATCTGCTTTGCTGATGCAGATATAACAAAGCACACTGTGTTGTGAACTAACACCCTTCCTGTGGAACAAATATTAGGAAGCAGCTGAAGAGATATTTAAGACTCCTGAGTTTCAGCATAAAACAGAAAATGCCTGCTTTCAGATTCTGGAGGAGGGTGGAGACCATGAAATACAAAATCTCAAAGGAAAAATTCAAACAAGCAGACTGTTTAGTGAGGAAGGCTTCTCTGTTGCCTCTTTTAAAATGTATATAAAACTGCTGTAACTTGATGGATATATATAAAAGTGCTGTATATTGATGCATTGCAGGACACTGATAAAATACTAGAGCCATTGAGTAATCTGGTGAGGTTTGGGCAAAGGTTTCATATTTAGTGTGTGAGATGTCTTTCTGATTTTTTTTTTAAGATGGCAGCTGTTTGGAGCTGCTCAGTGATTTTGAATGATACGATCACCCTGGAGGAATACTATTTCAAGAAACCAGAGGTCAAGACATCTGAAGTTCCTATCCAAAGCATTAAAATTAGAACAAAACCAGTTGCTTCTCCCAGATTATCTGCATAGAAACATGATTCGTGAACAATAACAGCTAAATCTGCATGGAAATGTCTCCTGCTCCTATGTTCCAGCTGAACTGTTCTGAACAGCTAAGGATACGTGTCAGGAGGACTTCTGGTAGCATTACTGTGTTGTCTCACGCTGTCCTCTATCTTTTCCTGCCAGGTCTTCCTTTAAATACTTTCTCCTCCATAACTATTATCTGCAGTTGGCCACTGGACTTTGAAACTGTAAAGTGCTTTCCATATCTTTTCGCTTCCACCTATCTACACTTTGAAATCACACAGCTTGTTTTGTATTGCTATTACAAGTGGCATGCCAAAGAAAAGGGTGGACAAAGCTGAATGAAAACAGGGAGCTCTTTAGCTGCAATAAAACGTGGAAAAGTATCACAACTCTTGAACTGAAAAGAAAGAGCTGCTGTACTTAAAATCTAGTGCAGTGAATCCAGTGGTGAAATGAAAAACTATCTGACGAGGAAATGGAAAAATAATCAGAAATCAGAACAATAATAAAGTGGAAAAAGGATTAAACAAATATTGATGTGGAGTAGAAATTGTGAGCAATAACTATATTGATGAACAATTTAGGGAAAAATCCATAGCTAGGCAGAAGAAAAATAAGTAACAATTTTCTAAACACATTATTAGGAAAAGAAACCCAAAGTCAATTACTAAAGGAGATTAAGGAATTGTTTATGAAGATAAAGAAAAATTAAATAGATTCATAAGTATTTTGGAGGTTAAATATTTGGAGAGAAGGAGTCTGATCTGCTCAGATCTTGTGAGTAAAGAATTTTTCAGTTTGTTAATGGTTAGGTGGTGTTGCACAATGCTCTGAAACCTGGAATGTTAAAATCTGATTTAAACTTATGTTCTTGCACCCTAGAGTTCTGCTACAATTCTCTGAACAGATCTTTGGTCTCTTATGTCAATTTTTAACAAATTCAGGAAAATCACAAGGCTTAAAGAGTTTCAGATAATGCAGGCTGTGTTGATGTTCTGTAGATTGACTCCTGGATTCTGTGACTCAAAAAGAGGATCTAACATTTATACCACACAGCAGCAAAACAAGAGGCCTGATGTCCAATCCAGCAAAAAATTAAAAATGTAAATAAAAAATAGAAATAAAAACCAATCTAATGTGTGTGGTCACTGTGTGCATAAAGAAGAAATGAAAGGGTACACTGTGGAAAAAAAACCAACCAAACAAAAAAAAACAACCAACAGCTACATAGGAGAAATCTGATATCTGAATTCTTAACACAGAAAACAGGAAAAAGTAAAAAAAAAAAGCTTAAAAAGATATTCTGGTCTTATTTCTCCAGTAAGTGCTAATGAGCTCCTCTTGTTCAGACTACAAGGAGGTGGCCAAAATGAGTGAGTGCATTACAGAGAAAACAGTACAATGAAGGCTCTTCAGTCAAGGCAAACAAGCATGACATGAACCAGTGGCTAGAGGTTAAAGCCAGATAAACTCAAATTAGAACAGAGTACCTATTAGTTAAGAGTGATGGGGATTAACTGCTGGAACAAACTGTCAAAGGAAAGTAATGAATTCTTCTTTTCTTGGTATCTTGAGGTCATGCATTTCTGGAAAATGTGCTCAAGTGGAACACAAGTTGTTATTTATTTATAGCCAAATAATTAACTTGATACACAAGTAACTGTGAAATGCAATCGTGTGTGATATAGGAAGCCAGATTACACTCTCAGTGCATGATTTCATAGCTTTACCAGAACTGGGCACGTGAGCATTTTGTCAGCTATAGATGTTTACATACTGATAAGCAAAAGTCAGTAGAATGAATGAAAAATTGACTCTCCTTTTGCTGTAATTTCACAGAATCAAATACACTGCTGTACCCCTGTACTCGATCCTGCTCAATGCTTCCATATGCTCATGCACTTCCCAGATGAAGAGCCAACACTTTTAAGTCAACATCTGCCTCTGCTCCTACAGTGACAAACTGCTCAGGCTCATTATTTAGCTCATTTTCTCCTTTTATTTCGAAGAGTAGAACAGTATTATGCATTTCCCTGATTCATGTTCTGTGCTTCCTTTTTAATCATGTAATTTTCAGGTAGTGAATTCAACACCTACCAGTTTCACTGACAAAAAGCCACTCAAATAAGTATTAAATGAAACTCATAATCCTTTAGGAATCTCACCTAATGATAAAGATCTGAAATGACTACAGTTAGGTAAATAAATATTTAGCATTTTCCTACTGCAGATTTTCCCTCTGAGCATTTCATCTTCTTCCTTGAATTTTGTCTGTGTATATCTTTAGTTCTACTTCCTTCCTAAAGAAATCACAAACTATTTACATAGGAGTTCTGCCATCTCAGGGTCTTTAATTATTATTTCTTATACTGCATTTCAGAGATATTCTATTTCTATTCTATTATTGTTTTTAGTCCTTAGAAGTACATTCCTATTTCTTGAGTTTTCTTTAAGAAACTGGAAAATATCCTGTTGTAGATTTATTTCCTTCTGGATGTATTGTGAATTCTCATTGGCAGCCACAGTAGCCTTGGCTTACTTGGTTTTGGATACTGGAAAAACATATGCTAATATGCCCATTAGTTTAGCATATTAGCTTTCACTTCTTGTGCATTCCGACAGACGCAGTTTTACACTCAGAGGTTTCATACCTGTGCTGTAGTGTGTACTTGAGTACAGACTTTCATCTCATCTCATCTTATATTCCAAAGAAATCAGGAATACTGTAAAGTTAAATTTGTGAAGTGTCTGCAGGACCAGCCTGCCATTCCATTACATGGTAAACTCAAGAAGCACAAACTTATGCTTGCACACCGTAAAATGTATACAGCCACTGAAACCACACTTGGTGTAGATTTAAAAGTAAACTAGAATCCAGCAGCCACGTTTTGCAATGTTTGCAGAACAGATTTTGCCAGTATAAACCTGACTTGCAAACACTTGGAGTCTTTCACCTTAAATTGTTTCTCTTTGCTATAAATGAGCTCTATTGAAAATGGTTTCTCTTTACCTTGTCATCTTGTACTTTTTATACTACTTAGCCATCCTTTTTCCTTTTTGTTACTTAACACTCCAGCTTCAGAAAATAATGGTAGGCAAATAATATTATTCCAGGCCAGGAAAGCTGAAATATTCTTCCTTGTGGTGAATAAGCTCCTTCAAAAAGTGCAGAGAAATTTTCAATATTGTTTTATATAAGTCTGTACTCTAATGGGCAACTTTCAGTTTCCACTTCTGAGCATGGAAGAGCATCAAACTTATTTGAAAGAGTGACCTGGCAAGAATAAAGATAGAAACAAGATCATGTGAGTCGATAATTGCTGGCCAACCTTGTGGTTAAACACATGAAGCACAATCTGAAAAAGCTAGGTGCTCCTGGTCCTTCAGTTGCCTATGCTTCTGTATGGATACAGTCTTTTCTTTCAGAACAACTTGACAAGAATTGAGAGCCAGCTTAGAGAAACATAACTGTATTCTAAATTGCCCCAAACTGAACACTCAAATGTCCCATGGAATAATTATATCCTTATATTATTAAGTCCTGCTTGCCCTCAAAAACTCTTCACAGCAAGATAATGAAGAAAAAACTGGCTAATGAAGAAAATACGGTCATCTTATAATCTCAATTACTTATTCTTGCATCGGAGAAATAACTATCAGCTCTACAGATGATCAGATCACATCAGATCAGGCCTGCAAAGAATCCTGCAGGTAGGACTGTACAGTTCAATATAACTTGTATGGAATTCTGTTTGTAGTCTTCCTACCAATTTCTTATAATCTTAGTAACCTTATTCTCTGCACTGAGCTCTCAGTGTAGTGAAAGCTATAAGTAAAAATGGTTGAACTTTACTTCTAAAAAAAAGTGTTTGTAGTCATTAATGTTGATTTATGGATACTAATTTCACGAAGTGTTTGGATACAGAATTTTGGTTCAGACCTGGTTTTCTTGGTATATATACATTGTAAGGTGCTAAGAGGAGGTATAGTGGCTATTTCTGATATATAAGTTAGTACAGTGCTAATGATAGGAAAGAAGAAATCAGTAACTATCTATTAAATAATAATATCTTGATACAGGAAATACAAGAATAACTGTCCACAATCTCATTAGGATTAAGCAGTATACTGAAGGTAATTCAAAATGCTATTTTACAACAGGGAATGCTGGAGACTGAGTCACTTCTAAACTGCTGTCTTCTAAGTTCAAAGAGAAACTGTTAAAACAGTGGATCTCTGCCTAAGCGTTTTTTTCTCTTTTCTGCTTTTTTCTTCCTGTTATCATCAAAGGCTCTGATCATTAATCCCAGTCAAGCAAGAAGTCAGAATGCTTCATAGGATCAACAGCTGAGCTGGGGTAGAGGAAGGATGTGCCTTCCTCTTGCTTCTGTTGGTATGTTGTCGTATGAAGTGCAGCTTGTGATTCTTTCATATGTTTTGCCCATCAATTTGATATTTGCTATGGCTTAAAGGGCCGTAACAGTGCCTACCTATGGATTTTTCAGCATGCTGAACCCATGTTGCAAAAGTTACTACAATGAGTAATTCCACAGGCAGTGAAATTTTACAGAATAAACACTGCATTTAAGTGTACTATATTAGCTAGTAATCAAGTCTTTGTAGATAAGCCAACTGTAACCTTATATGTGCAAATTTAACAGCATGGACCAATAAAGAGTCCAACAATTTCAAGAGTGCCTACATCATTAAAAGAGAGCAAATCCCACTGATCTCAAGCAAGGCTTTCATCATGTCATTATCTCCATCTGATTCTATGTGATTCAGTGCCTTTACATGAAGATGGGTCCAGAAACAAATGAGTTGGTTTGTGCAGAGATTGCTCAGGTCAATTGTGGTTGGAATTAAATGAGAAATATCTGTCCTGTGAACCCTTACGTTGTAGAGATATAACCTTGAAATCCCTTGTTACTCACACACTTTACCAATTCATAGCGATCTTAAGAATCTAATCTGCTGATTAGGTCATTCTATGCCAGACATCTATGCCAGACAACTATGGGAAAAATACAGTATTTGCACAGAGAATAACTGAACAGACAAAGAGAAATAAATAAGCCTTTACCCGCTGTGCCTAATTTTTCAGAAGGATATGGAAAGAATGAAAAGGTTAAAAGGAAGGGCAACAAATATAAGTAGTTTAGCACTTAACTTCAGTTATGAATGGAAGCCATGAAAACTATGAAAAGCCATTAAAAGTATTTATTACAAAACAGGAAATCACAGGTCTGATTATGTTGCCACTCGAAAGTGTGAAATTCTAGAACAGACGTCCCACAGGAAAGCTACCACAGGAAAGAACTTAATAGAGGGCATGAATGAAGTACTGTGCTTCAAGGGCCATTGGAATGAACCCAGCCTCCTAAACCTGTTTTTTCTTCAAAATATGAGACTGCTTAAAGAGAAAAAGGCATTTCTAGTCAGATGGGCCAGAATCAATGATGATTTAGAGCAGTGTTTTTTTCCCCTCTGTGGGTCAGCAATAATTCAAAGGCATTGACTTTAATAAGAATACCTAGTGTGTGTTTAAAACGGATTTAGAGGATAAAATTTGCCAAACAAACCAATTTAGCACGGGAGAAAAATATGTATATTCATCATGTTATTGTGTGAAAAAGTTCATGCCAGAAAACTTGCACATTCTGTTTGTAAGGATGTCAGGTATTCAACATAAGAGAAAAAGGTAAATTTGCTTCCTTTTTCTTTTTTTTTTCCCCACAAGAAGCTGCATACTGATGTAGTTTGTTCAGATAGAATGTATTCCTTTTAAGTCATCAGTAGTGAAGATCATGAAGAAAGAAACATGTATTTTTGTTCTGATGCTATACAAACAACCTACTTCTTCCCCCTTTCCCCCCAAAAAATATACACAACAAAAAGCACACAAGAAAACCCAATACATATTTTTGTTTTGATTTCTTTCCACCTTGTACACAACTCATGAACCAGTACTCTCTTGCTTCATTAAAAAATTTCTAGCTCACTCCTTTTTCTCTCTTGTCAGCCCTGAACAGGAGTCACAGGTACTACTGCTGAGCAGTGGTACTGCAGGAACATAGGTCCACAGAGTGGATCAACAGCACAAGGTCAGGATATTATTCTGTCAGGAAGACATGGATGGTAAGGAAAGGACAGTTCCACTTACCACTGTAGCATCTCTATTTGATGGTTTCTGTTGCACCTCTTGGTTGCTCTCAGGCAGTGCAGACTGTCATTGCTGGGTTTCCAGTCCTCTTCCCCAAAAAAACTGATTTAAGTTTTTGGGTCACCACACTAGGGGAGAGCCAACTGCAGAGGTCTGACTTTTTTCCCTTGACAGAACAAACGTTCTCTAGATCCACACATATCAGTTGGTATAGGAAGAGAACTCTGATATCCTTGAATTGGAGCATGCCTTTATTGAGTTTTGTAGAATCATAGACTATTCTGAGTTAGAAGGGACCCACAAGGGATCAGCAAATCCAACTCCTGTCTCCACAAAGTGCCATCCAAATTCTAAACCCATTACTGAAACATGGTGGGATTGCTCTCATGAGTAGAGTGCTGCAGTGAATGGCTATAAACTCTTCAGAAGGGATAAGCAAGGAAGGAGGGGTGGTGGCATGGCTCTCTATGTTAGTGTTTTGAAGTTACTGAGCTCAGGGCTGGGAATTACAAGGTTGAATCTCTGTGGGTAAGAATTGAGGGGAAGGCCAACAAGGCGGACATCATGATAGACCTCCTAACCAGGATGAAGAGATGGATAAAGCATTCTATGAGGAGCTGGCAGGAGTTGTGCAATCACTAGCTCCTGTTTTCAGCTACCTTGATATATGCTGGAAAACCAGTACAGTACAAAAGAAGCATTCTAGGAGGTTCTAGAGTATATGGAAGATAACTTCCTGACACAGCTGGTAAACAAGCCTACTAAGAAATATGCCCTGTTAGACCTGCTGTTCACAAACAGAGAAGGACTGCTGGGAGGTGTGGACACCAGGAGTTGTCTTGGAAAGAGTGACCACAAAATGGTAGAGTTCTTGATTCTTGGTGATGTCAGAAGGCGGGGTAACAAAACTGCTACCTTGGACTTCCAGAGGGTGGACTTGGAACTGCAGGACACTGGTAGGGAGGTCCTTTGTCATTTAGTCCTGAAGAGTAAAGAGATCCAGGAAGGCTGGTTGCTCCTCAAGAAGGAAGTCTTCAAAGCACAGAAGCAGGCTATTCCTTTGCGCCACAAGATGAGTTGGCAGAGAAGACTGATGTGGATGAAAAGGAAACATTTCCTGATGTTCCAGGAGAAAAAAAATATCTGCCTCCCGTGGAAGAAGGGATGGGCAACTCGAGGAGAGTACAAAGAAGTTGTTAGGATATGTTAGGATATGCAGGGAGAAAATTAGAAAGGAAAAGACCAGCTTGAACTCAACTTGGCCACTGTGGTAAAAGAGAACAAAAAACATTTTTACAAATATATTAACAGTAAGAAGAGGGCTAAGGAGAATTTCCATCCTTTATTGGATGCCGTGAGGAATGTGACCACCGAGGATAATGAAAAGGCTGAGGTTCTCAGTGCATATTTTACATCTGTCTTTAAAAGTCAGACTAATTATCCTCAGGGTACTCTACCTCCTGAATTTGAAATCTGGGATGGGGACCAGAATAAACTCCCCACAATTTAGGTACAAACAGTTAGAAACCTCCTCCTCCACCTGGACAAGTCCATGGGGCTGGATGGGATCCACCCAACGGTGCTGAGGGAGCTGGTTCAGGTGAATGCCAAGCCACTATTCACCACCTATCAGTGTTCCTGGTCAACCAAAGAGGTCCCAGAGGATTGGAGACTTGCTAATGTGATTCTAATCTACAAGAAGAGTTATAAAGAGGATCTGCGTACAGGCCCAGCAGCCTCACCTTGATGCCAAGAATGGTTATGGAGCAGATCATCTTGAGTGAGATCACACAGCATGCATGGGACAACCAGGGGACCAGGTCCAGACAGCATGGGTTCATGAAAGGCAGGTCCTACTTGACCAACCTCATCTCCTTCTTTGATATAGTGAGCCATCTGGTGGATAAGAAAAAGGCTGTTGATGTAGTCTATCTAGAATTCAGCAAAGCCTTCAACACTGTCTCCCACTGTGTTCTGGAGAAGCTGGCAGCCTGTGGCTTAGACAGGTACACTGTTGGCTGGGTAGGGAACTGGCTGGAAGTCAGGCCAGAGTAGTGGTGAATGGAGTTAAATCTAGCTGGCGACCAGTCACAAATGGTGTTCCCCAAGGGCTGATATTGGGGCCTGTCCTGTTCAATATTTTATTGATGACCTGGATGAGGGCGTTGAGTGCACCCTCAGTAAGTTTGCAAATGACACCAAGTTGGCTGGAAGTGTCAATCTTCTTGAGGATAGAAAAGCCCTACAGAGCGATCTGGACAGGCTGGATCACTGGGCTGAAGCCAGTGTGATGAAGTTTAACAAGATCTAGTGCTGAGTCCTGAAGTTTAGATGCACCAACTCCGGGCAACGCTACAGGCTTGGGGCAGAGTGGCTGAAAGACTGTGTAGAGGAAACAGACCTGGGGGTGTTGGTTGACACTCAACTGAGCATGACCCAGCCATGTGCCCAGGTGGCCAAGAAGACCAATGGCATCCTGGCTTGTGTCAGAAATAGCATTGCTAGCAGGAGCAGGGAAGTAACTGTCCCCCTGTACTCAGCACTGGTGATGCCACACCTTGAGTACTGTGTTCAGTTTTGGGCACCTAACTACAAGAAAGACACTGAGGCCCTGGAGCATGTTCAGAGGAGGGCAACAAAGCTGGTGAGGGGTCTGGAGCACAAGTCTTATGAGGAGCGCCTGAGGGAATTGGGATAGTTTGGCTGGAAGAGGTTCAGGGAATGCCTTATTGCTCTCAGTAACTCCTTGAAAGGAAGTTATGCTGAGGCGGGGTAAACTTCTTCTCCTGTGTAACTAGTGACAGGACTGGAGGGGATGGCCTCAAGTAGCATCACAGAGACTCAGAATCGTGCCCCTTGACCTGCTGGAAACATGCCTCCTAACGCAGTGAAGAATACTAGAAGCCATCCCAGCACCAAGGGCACACGGCTGACTCATTCTACATGGTGTTCACAAGGACCCCTCGGTCCTTTCGTACCAGGCCTCCTTCCAGCTGCTTGCCCCTGTCCTATCCGAAGCCTGGGGAGCTTCCTTCGCAGGTGCAAGCAGACTTTGCACTTGTAGATCAGGCTCTCCCCGGGGGTGCTGCCAACGCGAACGCTGGCACACGGAGTCACCGCGGCGGGAAGCCGAGGCGAATGGCGTCGTACGAGGAATCCCAGCCGGGCTGCAGAACCGCGACCGCCTTCACACCCTCCTCCGGGGGCGGTCGTCCGTGCCCGGCCCCGCGGCGGCGTGATGCAGCGCTCGGCCCTCGCGCACGGCTCCCTCCGCCCCCAGCCCTTGCCCCTGCCCGTCGCCGCACAACGCCAGCCACCCGCGGGGCGGAGGCAGGGCCCGAGCGCGACGCAGCGCCGCGAGGCAGCCTCGCCCGTCAGCCGCGCAGGCAGCCCCGGCCCGAGGGGAGCAGCCCCCATGGCTGACCGGAGCCTAATCGAGGGAGCCGAGCCCTTCCCGCGCAGGGAAGAGGCTCCGGAGTGGGGCTACGAAGAAGGTGAGGAGCGGGCGCACGGCAGCGGCTGCGGCGGGGGAAACTTTCCCTACGGGCAGAGGAAGAGGTGGTGGTGGTGGTGGAGGAGGATTTACATCGCGGCGCGGTGGGGAGGGGGATCGCGAGGGAGCCGGGGAGCCCCGGGGGCGACCGATGACGGCCACGTCTTTGGCGGGGGCGAGGCGGGGGGTCCGGGGGTGGATCGCCACGTAACGACTTCTCCTGGCGCTTCAGGGGTCGAGTGGGGACTGATTTTTCCCGATGCCAACGGGGAGTACCAGTCGCCCATCAACCTGAACTCGAGAGAAGCGAAGTACGACCCCTCGCTCCTGGAAGTGCGCCTGTCGCCCAACTACGTCGTGTGTCGCGACTGCGAAGTGATTAACGACGGGCATTCCATTCAGATCGCACTCAAGTCCAAGTCAGGTATGCTTCCACACTGCTTACACTTCTCCGGCGGCGTTCCCTGGGCGCTCGCTGCCTCTCGGGTTGCTGTGCGCCCGTAGGAGGGGCTGCTTCAGCGCCGGCTGCGACTCGGAGGAGGGGTGGGTGCTGCTGCCTTGGGACCGGCTTTGGGAAGGGAGCTGTCAGCGCCAAGCTGGATGGGCGGTGCGGCTTCTCCAGAGCACGTTCGGGGACACTCAGAGCAAGGGTTGGACTCTGTTGTGATGCTGTCATCGAGTGTGCTGACAGCTGTCTGCTGTTGCTATTGCTAGGACAGTGTGGTGCCGAACTGGCAAAATCTGTCCATTTTCTGAAGTCTGTGTAAGTTAAACTAAACTTTTCCCATTAATTTGAGTGGGTTGTGAATACTAACTAGTCAGTTAACACAGATACTCCAGTTATACGTACCTACAATATTGATGAAGAGCAGGTAGCAAAGCAGTCCTTATTTCTTAAAGGGTTTTTCAGGTTAATTCATCAAATAAGAACTAGAAACTGATAAGCAATTTCAAGTTTAGTGAAATGACAGTATCTCGTTTAGACCTTTCATGTGGACAAACTATTCTCTACAAAGGAGACAACTGTCAGGGAAGTTGGCAAAGAAAGCTCTTTCCAGCCCTGTGATAGTTCTTGCCGTGTGTTTTGAAGAGTGTCCAAGTTATTATAACTAGTCTTAGCTAGCAGCTGCCTTCTGGGGGCATTTAAACAGCTGAAGGTTGTCAAACCACAAGACAGCCCAACTTTTGTTTCCTTCTGAGATCCCAGTAGTCCTGTGAGCTGCAGCTGTGTTGGTGGTGAGGCAGTTAGTTCAGTTTTACACTAATTTTTTTAAACAAAAGCGTTTGTTCTCTTAATAATTATGTTTTCCTCTATGATATCCCTTCTGTGGTAAATCTCATGTTGCATTACTAAATAGAACATTGCTTTCCACAGATTTTTGCTGATTTCCAATAGAACAGAAATGTACTTTCTGTCAGTTTTATTGCCTTCATCAGAAGCAGGGCTCTTTTCTCAGAAAGTAAGGTTCTCTCTGTTAGATCAGGAAGGTCGCTGAATTCTCCTCCGGGGTAAGGCTGACTGAGAACAACATTGCCATTTGCATGCCAAAGTGCAACTCGTTAAACCCTCCTTTCTGCAGGCAGTTTGTAACTTCGTAGCAATAATGAGTAAGATGGGACTAACAACACACCATATGCGTGTTCAAAACTATTCGAGGCCCAGGAAGAGAAAAATACTTTCTAAACTGGAATGCAGATTGATGTCAGACTGATGAGTGCTGAAATGTAAGAAATTAAGTGAAATAAAATGAAAGTTTATGAGTGAGATATGGGATTAGGATTTAGGAATTCCTGATTTACTTTCAATTTCTTCTTAGTTTTGTATTACCTAGTTTTCCATTTTTAAACGGGATAATTTTTCCACGTTTGGAGGGAGACATTACTTACCCCTACAAAGGGAAGAAAAGAGTTAATAAGCTGTGTTTGACCTAGTATTCTGGCTAATTTTCAGGGATTGCGGAAACTCCTGCATATTCTCTTCCTCACAGGGGATCTCTGATGACAAATCCATTTAGCCAGATTGTTTTAATGGGAACTGTTGAGCACTGAGTGCTTTTGAAACTTTTGTCCAGTTGATGTGCAAGAGAGTCGCACCTACTGTAGTGCTGTTAGTCAACAAAGAACTTTGTGGAAAACATAAACTGATTAAGTATATATCAAAAGTCAATTTGTTCTTTTTGGTGAATTATTTTATCCTTCAACTCAGGACACGCTCCATCTGGAATTCTCCAATCCTTTTTATTATTTAATTGTAAACATTTTTACAGGCTGCTTTCAATTTGATCATCATACATATGTTATACATTAGGTGGAATAAGCATGACCAACTGTGTTATGGAATTGGATATTGAAAATTGCTTTGGAGGATCCATATAACAGAGAGATTTTTCTTAAGCCATCAGTAGTTTCCAAATCAGATGATTTGTTTTCTAGTAAGGATCAAAAATGCTGGAAAGTATACTTAAACATTTAATGCATTTACAAGGATCAGAATTTGATGAAAGATGAAGAAAGATAAACATGCCTTATGCACTGAAATACTTTTATCATGGGATCTGTGGATAAATTAAGCTTTGAAAACGAAGTCTTAGAAGCTCCTGCAGATACAGAACTACTTCATATAGAAGACATTTAGTCTAGTTACACTTTTTAGGAACAATATTTTAAAACAGGAAATACTCTACTTTCCTAAGAAGTAACCCTAATTATCATGTATCTTTGTTCTTCTAGATTTTCCTAAGTACTTCAATTGGTTGTTTTCCCAAATATTCACTAGATTTGCAGATTTTTCCCAACAGATATGAGTAGAATATAGGTAAAGAAAGTTTTAGAAGCAAGTTTGAATTCATAATCACATTTAGGACATATCATCTGAGGAACCCTGATAGCTTTTAGATTAATTATGACGAATAACTAAAAGAGAATTAATCTGAATATTTCTTCAGCACTAGTGACTGAAAACTGTAACTGATCAGGTTTCTTTTTTTTTTTATCAGTATTTTTGTTTTTGTGCAGTTGTAGTACGATACAGTTGCTGAATTGTTTTACTACTGCAGTACATCTTATGATCCAAACTACTCCAAGGCTACATAGTTTGTACATCAAAATAATTTTTTTATTATGGAACTGCTGTTCTCTAAAGCTGTACATTATTCAGTTTAATAATCCTTATCAATTATCAAAGATTGTAAAAGTTTCAAAGTCAATGAAATGTAAGCCAGAAGGTAATGGATTATGAGAAAGACTGTGAGTGACCTTAAATAAAACCCAGCCCTATGTAGAAGCCAGCACTCAAATGATCTTAGCATAAAGTTACCTATAACATGCAGAGTAGTAATTGGTGTGAAGCCAATTTGCAAATCCCTGGGCCAAATGTTTCCACTGATTAATTCCGAAGTAGGCTGGAACTCAAAAAGGTCCAAGCAAAATTGCTTTCTTTTAGTACTTACTGTTAGGATAGAAGGCTCCATTAATGCAAAAGACTCAAGCTATTATGTGAAGCAGTTGCTTTGTGCAGTATGTATGGATAGATACTTTTAAGAAATTCTGGATTCTGTTAAAAAAAAAAAAAAGTTAGCAAAAAGCTATGGCTATTTAGAAGCTGTTTTTAAGGAAATAAGCACATGTATGATTATATGTATTGATTGGACACAGTTGGACTAGATGATCTTATAGGTTGTTTCCAACCTTGTGATTCTATGATTCTATGATTATATTTGGCTATGGAGGTATTCTGTATCTCAAAGGCTGACAGGTGGCATATGACTTACTACCTTCAATTTACTTCCTTTCACTTGGCAAATATTGGCAACCAAAATTTTCTGTCAGCTTCTGTGGTACATAGCAAATACAGGTGATGAAAATTAAGCGTTTAGACTAGTTGAAGGTAGTGACCAGTTCAATTCACAACCTCTGCCATCTGTTTAGAGCATGTGGTTACTGTCTTGATAACAGCAATAAACTTATTCACTCTTCTGATAAAGGTACAGTGTTTTTATTTTGTGTTATGAACCAGCTGTTCTGGCTCATAAAACTAAGAGTGCATGGCTTACATGACAGTGTTTTCACTGTTTATAACTGCCTAAATTCTGTACTGCACGGAAGTTCTAAAGTAAAGATCTCACCTCTGTCAACTTCCCTTTCTAACTCGGTTGAGAATAAGCTTGCAGCAATGTCCTCATTGTATTTACAGAATGTATCTATTGGCTTGTCTCATGCAAAGCCGAGTGCATTACCATTTGTGTTCTTTCCCAGTGTTAATAGGTGGGCCGTTACCTCGAGGACATGAGTTTGAACTACACGATGTTCGATTTCACTGGGGGAGAGAAAACCAGCGTGGTTCTGAGCACACGGTTAATTTTAAAGCCTTTCCCATGGAGGTAAGAGTGACGCTGCATTGCATAAAACCATTTAAATCCAAAAGATTTTGATTCTTAGCTTGACTTTGCGGAAGTTCAAAAGAGATTTTCTTTTAGCTCAGCATTTTAGTGCTTATATTTCACCTGCAAACCTGTCTTCCTGAGTTATGCATTGGGGACAGTAAATTAGGATATACATCTGGATAGAATGCCTCCAGCACTCACCCCACATGATTAATTGGTCATAAAGTTAACTTTTAGAATTATTAACTTCTGTCTTAACAATATTAGTGTTCTAACAAGATCTGCTGTTTCAACACTTCCTATGTCACCTTGACTAATAGCTATATACATGGGGAGAACTGGCCACTGGAAATGTTTCCTTGGTGAATAACGATTCAGGAACATTTGGAGGAAACACATAGTGATTCGTTAATGAAACAGCTTTACATATCTGAAATATGAAAGTTATATGATACTCTTAGAGATGTTCTTTAATATCTCAGTTCATTTCAAAATTTTGATACACAAGCAAAGTAATAAGGGAGTCTGAAAAAATTCAGCTCTTCACAAGATGCCAGTTTTGGATTCCCAGGCTGCCCAGATACTAGGACTAATGTTTTCCTCCCTCCAGCAGCCTTTCGTCATTCACCTTCCTTCATTTTCCCATTGCCTATACTTTTCAAGGAATGTCTTGGAGTATCACTTAGACCATGGGCTACAACACTAAAGTATCAGATACCAAACCTGATGTTTAATGACTTAAGATTTGCAATTTTTATTTCATTTACTGTACTCTGTATTAGTTTTAAATAAAACGCCAAGATTTTTTTTTCTTCCTGTTGTCAGAGCTAGGAAATTTATGGCAATGTTATTCGTGAGTTCAGACAGTGGGAATAGAACTGGTTTATGGTAAAGGCTATAAAAAGTATTAGAGTACCTACAGCAGAACTCATTGTAAAAGGCATGTTGGCTTACACCATCAATCTAACTTTTAGGGTTTTTTAGATACTTTCTTTGGGGTCAAATGTAAGTTTCTGGTGTTGATTTTGCACTGGTCCACCACAGAAGCCAGGCAGATATAAAGTCACTCAATGGACTGTATAGGTTGATTTCAGGCAGATCCTGGCAATTAAGGAGAATTAATTGAGTGGGGAAGACTCAACAACCGAAAGGAAGGCAGAGAAATCACCTTTGCATCCTGGTTACCTGGCTTCATATAGTTTGTATGGGCAGTAACTTCATGCTACTACAGTGTTACTATGATGCAGGAAGTAGTTTGTTCATTGTGAAGTGGCTCTGCCTGGTGCTGTTCCTCAGGATAGATTCAGCATGTGGTGGTCAAGAAATGTTAACATAAATTATGTCGAGAATTGTTCTTGGGAATCCAGTTTGCTGTCTCCCCCTTTATCAAGGATCACTCTGCAAATGGTCTTGGTGGCATGAAGGAACAGACTAATAATATCTGCAAGACTTGCAATACACTTTAAATAAATAGCATTAATGTTGAATTTTGCAAACAGATCCCAATGCAGATTAATTCGGCAGAAAGTGACAGTGTAGTTGATACCATCATATCCAAGATCTGCTGTGCACAGGTGTATTGTTTGAGTCAGTTCATTATCTTCTGTTTCATGTTGAAAAAAAAAAAAAGCAGTCTGTCTGACAGATGAGTTACATGCACTTCATTTCGTGTATCTGTGAAGAGCAGTTGTATTAAATCCAGCTCAAATTGTCCAAATTAAATATTGGATTGGAGGTGCTTGTAACCATTAATGAGAGTCCAGAATGGATTATATTCTTTTTGTGTCCCAGGGATTCCCCCACCTAGTTGGTTTTGTGGACAGCAAACATTTGGACTAGGAGACTGAGAAATTTATTTTCTTAACTTTTAACATCAGCATTATTTTATGCAGCTGTGGGAAATCAACACACTCTGAACACATAGTGGGCTTGAATTTCACTGGGCCTCTTAGTTACTGAACATAAATGGTGATAGATGCCAATTTTTCAGATGCATGAGCACTCTGGGGGAGTTTATGCTTTCTTACTATACTAAGTGGTATTTGTTTCTTTGAGCACAAGTACATGGCTATAAATGTAAATATATAAATATATCGAGCACCAAGTTCAGCTGCCAGTGGGGCAAAACTAGCAGGATGTTTTTCATAACAAACTAGAGATGAATTTACAAAGCATTTTAATGAATTTTGAACTCTCCTCCCTTTGCGAGAGGAAGACAAGCTAAGCAGATAAGCACTAATATGCAAGAGCTTGATTTAACTGAGTGTGTTTACAACACAACAAACTAGGTGCAGATCGCATGCTTCATTAAACTATTAGCAAATTGGAGCAGTTCTATAAAAAACCGTGTAGAAACTTTGAGTTTAAAGAGATCTATCTGAACTAACTATTTATTATCTGGAACAGCCCTCTGGTTTTTAGGATTGAAGAATGTAAGGCTTATTATTTATTGGACCAGGTGGTTGCAGAAGCTTCAGACTATCAGTGTAATGATCTTTGTAAAGGATGACTTTAAAAAGTATTATTTTCAAGTCTGGAAGAAAACACTTCTTAAATCTCTGAATCATAGAATCATAGAATCATAGAATGGCTTGTATTGGAAGGGACCTCAAGGATCATGGATCTCCAGCCCCTCTGCTGCAGGCAGGGCCACCAACCTCCAGATCTGGTACTAGACCAAGTTGCCCAGGGTTCCATCCAACCTGGCCTTGAATATCTCCAGGGACAGAGCATCCACACCATCTCTGGGCAGCCTGTTCCAGCACCTCACCACTCTCTCTGTGAAGAATTTCCCTCTGACATCCGATCTAAACCTTCCCTCCTTGAGCTAAAACCATTCCTCCTTGTCCTCTTACTGTCTACTCGAGTAAAAAGTTGATTCACCTCCTTTTTATAATCCACTTTTAAATACTGGAAGACTGTAATGAGGTCTCCTCGCAGCCTTCTCTTCTCCAGACTGAACAAGCCCAGCTCCCTCAGCCTGTTTTCATAAGGGAGGTGCTCCAGCTCTCTGGTCATCTTTGTGGCCCTGCTCTGGACTCTCTCCAACCTGTTTACATCTTTCCTGTATTGGGACCCCAGATCTGGAGCAGTACTCCAGATAGGGTCTCATGAGGGCAGAGTAGAGAGGGATAATTACCTCCCTGTCCCTGCTGGCCACCCCTCTTCTGATGGAGCCCAGGATACCATTGGCATTCCAAGCTCCAAGAGCACAATGCTGGCTTATGTTCAGTTTTTCATCCACTAGAAGCCCCAGGTCCTTCTCCACAGGGCTGCGCTCAAGTAGTTCTTCTCCTAGCCTGTACATAACTGGGATTGCCGTGACCCAAGTGCAAAACCTTGCACTTTACTGTGTTGAACCTCATTAAGTTCACATAGACCCACCTTTTGAGTCTGTTGAGGTCTCTCTGTATGGCATCTCTTCCATCTAACATGACAGTTGCACCACTCAGCTTGGTGTCATCAGCAAACTTGCTGAGGGTGCACCCGAGCTCATTGAGGGTGCACTCAAGTCCATTAATCTTTAATCTCCGCTTTTATAGAAATTTAGCAATATCTCATATTAGTTAGGTAATATCCTGTGTCTCTTTGTGCAACAATCTATTATTTCTTACTCGACAGCTGGACCTTCGCACATGGTTAAGATATATAGGTTCATGATGAAGTAGGTGTGGCTCCTAAACTTAAGTAACTTTTGAAACAGCTTGAAATTGTTCACACTGGAGAAGAACATTATTTATGTGAGTTGGAGGCTGAGTGCATCGTTATGTTTATTACTGTTTGAAGTTCAGCAAAGATGTGTTTCCACCTTTCTTGACTGAAGAAGTCAGAACATTGACAATAATATACAAGCGTAATTGTTTTCACTAAAACGTCTGTGCTTGCAATCAGTCAGGAAAATAAGACAAAAGAATAAATAGTTGTCAAAGGCAAATACTGTAACACATTTTTTAATCAAAGGAATATTCCTCTCTTAGTTTCATAAAAAACAGATCAAAAGGGCTGCTCTTGCTTTTTGGACAGAAACTGGAAGGAGATATGCAACTTTCTCCAGAAACTGTTCTCACTAAGTACTTTTACTGCACATAAATAGTGTTACTTGACCTTTGACCACCAGTTGTGTTGTGTTTTCAGTAAATGTCTTAACACTGACAGACTGTTTCTTGTCAGTAAGTGGAACAAGGTACCAAAAGTCAGGTCATGCTTTGCAATACACATTTTCACAGAGCAGTAAAACCCATGCTTGTGCCCTCATGTGTGTTACCTGAACCTGATTTAGGTTTAAACAAGAGAGGAAGTATTCTATATTTTCCTCTCTTTCATGCCAAGAGTATGGATTATCAAACTCTAATGAGGCTCTGCCTCTCCTCCTTGTCTTTACTGTGTAAGAGGGAGACAGATGGAGACAGGAGTAGCAACTGATGGCTCGTGTTAGCCATGAGGATTTATTCTTATTTTTAACAAAATTGCTGTAGGGGTACCTAAAAATGGACTCCCATTGTACCTGATCTTTGTATCGACATGGCATATGCCAGGCTGTGGAAATACAAGAAAAACTGTTCAGAGCAGAAGCTGTGGAGCAGCATAGACAGCATGAGAACCAAGGACACCTCTAGGAGAAGAAAGAACATCTCACGGCTCTGATTGGATAAGCGCCTGTGTGAACAGCTGAAGAGTGTTTTGTAGAATGCTCTGTTGGCATGGAAAGGTGGATGGGAAAGTTGTAGGAATGGATGGGAAAGCTAGAAAAAGAAAACTTGTGAAGGTATATAAGTGATGTGAGAACTTGTAATAAACGATTTGTATCATTCACATCTGAGTCCATGCATCAGACACTGCACCAGGCCTAACCAATTTATAGTTCAGAAAGGACAGGAGAGCAGGAGAAAATGAACCACGGGATGCCATCAGTGCCTTTTTATGTAAAAAATTAATATGTTTTAACAGCTTCTGAAATGAAGGAAAGTGCAGGGAAAATTATTCCTTAAAGGTGTCTCCTGCTTGTATTTACTCGTGTTGGTGTAACCAAAGCCATAATCTGAACATAAGGAAACAGTTGTTTCCAGGCGGCTGTTTTGAAATAAGGCTGTAACTAAGGAATAAAAGGGTTCCTTTCAATGCTTGTGTATGGCCAGGAACATAATTCCCTGTAATCCAACCTCTTTAAAATGTAGGATTGTATTAGCTGTGAACCATGTGAAAACTCTCAGTAGAAGAGGATTGGCAGAAAACCATTTTAAAAACGTTTCAGAGATATGCAGGAAGGTTAAAACTTGTATTATTATCTATTTTTGAACAGATGAAAATCTGGTTGCCTGGAGGACCAGAGTCAGTTCTGCACAGGAAAATCAGTGTTCCTTTCTGTTGTGTAATGAAGAGCAGAGTAATTCATTCTGTAGTCTCTTTCAGAGTTACTGAAATGTCTGCTAGAATGTGCTTATTTATAATTAAGCATATTCTCTGTCGAGTTTAAGTTGTTAAGTTTCCCCCTGTTCACATGAAATGGTGCCTGCCTGTGGATTGCATCAGAGTTATGGCTTTCAAGTGTCAGGCTAGGCTGCCAGTATTACAATTCTCAACTCTCAAATCTTTACAGTCTGTCTGTGAGGATTTCTCTGTGTCGAGATCTGTAGTCACAAACTTGCACAGAATGCATCCCCTTCCTGCCATTTCTTGAGAGGAAGTGATGTACTTTCAACATAGATGTTTATTCTTTGCCAACCTTAGATATTCTTTGCCATTGTCTTTAGTCTTGCTGTCTGTTTAGTTCAGTTACTGATTAGCTTGTTAGCAAACTATTTTGTTTAAAAGGATAAAACATTATTTGTAGCTGAAATAGAAGGCATAGGGTTCCCTGTCATTTCCTCTTGACATGGAAATTTATAAATTTCAGTTAGATTGGGTAGGTGTGAATGGCAAGCAGAACTTAATGCGTAATGACAGCAGTTTCTGATACTTGAGCTTAGTTTTGAAACCTGTGGATTTTTGATGTTGGTTTTAATGGGACTATAATCCTAGTCATCAACTATAACAGGAAACGTTTTAAACTGAGGAATAAATCCCATTACCTGAGTAATGTAAGACCTAGGAGTGAAGAACATCTAGCTTAGGCAGTCTTAATTTGAGAGGAGGCAAACAGAGCAGATTCCAGAATGATTTACATACCTTCATGCTGAGGTTTGGAACACTGCTCGGAAATTTTCCACATTTTCTAATGGAAGAGTAGTTTGTCACTCAGTGGCTTGGAACATTTTCTAAATTTTGAAATCATTGCAGAATATTACTGTGGGCCATGATTAAAGCAGTGCTTCTTAAAAGAAAATGATTTTGTTCATGTAGTTACTATGATAACGAATGGGATGCTCATAACTGTACCAAACAACATTCTAAGAGATATGGCCAGACAAATTATTTAAATGTTTAATTGTTTAAGTAAATAAAAAAAATAGCTGCAATCCTGCAGTGCCTTTGTTAGAAGTTGTAATATACACAACTGAGACCTAAAAAAGCTGTTCAGGGGGAAGGAGAGGAGTGAAGAGGAGAGAGTTGGAAGGGATCTTCAAAGATCAAGTCAAACTTTTTGACCACTTCAGGGCTAAACAAATGTTAAAGCATATCACTGAGGGCATTATCCAAGTGCCTCTTGAATATCGACAGGCATGGGACACATCAACCACCTCTCTATGTCTCTTTGAAGCCTGTTCCAGTGTTTGACCACTCTCATGGTAAAAAAGTATTTCCTAATGTTCCATCTGAACCTCCTCTGGCATAGGTTTGCGCCTTTGGAGAAGAAGTTTGAAGCCTTTGGATCCAGGGAGAAGAGACTGGCATTTCCATCTGCACTTCCACTTCTCAGGAAGCTGCAGCAAGCTGTGGAGCTGAATCTTTGACAAGTTATGAATGAAAGATCAATTAAAGTCGACAAGGCCATTGAACATTATCTAATTTTTGAGAACAGAATTGTGGAAAAACTTAGGAAAAACAGACCAATATATATAAGCATATATTCTCAGTTTTGATTTCCAAATCTGCGCTGGTTTATAGAGATACAGAATCTTCTATGCATTATGTCTACACATTTTGCCTTTTGGAAGAATAATAATAATTAGTATTACACAGCACTTCATGGGAAAATCAGTTCTAGGACTAATTTCAGAGCTGTCAGTGAATTGTATTACGTGTGATGTTAGCCTCATACGTGCAGGTGTTTTAAGTATTTTTCTGTATTGTTCTATACATCTTACACTCATTGGTCCTCTAATTCATATATCTTCTCTTCGTTGTTACTGTTTTTTTTTTCTTTCTGTAGTGGTATAAGGCTGGGAGGTCTTTGTTCCCTCCCAGCATACTAAATGAAAACTGGCAAGAAGATAAAAACAGAATTACCATCGTTGTAAAAGCACACAGAGGCAGCACAGAGACTCTTAGGATTGCTAGTTGCTAAGTTATTTCAGTATTACGTTTTTATCATGGTTGAAGGATAATTTAATCTAAATAGGCACATACAGTCTCTGAAGTATACTTTATTTCTAGGTGATTTGTCAACATGATTGGCTCTTGTATTGCTCACTCGTGTAGTTTTCATTTATTATGGAATATGATCTATGAGCTTTGTGATGTGGATTCATGGTTCAGATACCATGAAGGAATAGGCTGTTGTGCTAGAAACATACATTAAGCTTGACTAGCATCTGAGAAATATCCATGTTAAGCTCTGTGGAAGAACTGCACACATCTTCAGTAGTAGTGTTATTTCTCCATCTGTACGAAATCTGTGATTTATTCACTGCATTGTGAAAAACATACAAGCTGCCAGACACCCAGTCAAAGAAAAGTGGCATTAATTGTCAGTACTGATGTTTATTATTCATTTTCTCTTTTAAGAGTTATCTTTCTTCCAGTTAGTCATGTGCTTGAGGCTTCATGGATCGCACACATCTGAAAACTTTTGCGGTGGCAGTTGCACTAGTCTGTGATTTGTGACTTCTGCCAGAATGGAGAACTTCAGTATTCTTCTGAGATATGAATGGTCCAAACTACAAATGATTGAGTGAAATAGGAATAACTTTTCTAAGGAGAACATCTCAGGTGAAATAAGTTTGCTGAAGGAAATTTCCTTGGGGCTTTTAAAATACATGTAGATATGGCGCTTAGGGATGTGGTTTGGTGAACATGGTGCTGATGGGTTGATTGTTGGACTAGATGATCTTAGAGATCTTTTCTGATCTTATTAAGTCAATGATTCAATGAAATGATGAGAAGAAAGCGAGAGGTGAATCGAGAGGAAATAAATTCTCTGTGCTCCTTGTTCTGTTGTAACTCAACTTACTGGTTTAGTGCTGCCAGAAGTTGAGTCTTTGCATTTTGCCAGTAACAGACATTTTGCACCAAATTTTCTTGCTGTCGTGCTGGGTGCAGTGTTCAATCAAAGGTCGTAGTCTTGGTCACAGTACTTGTAGTTGTGAATGTAGAGGCTGCTATTACGACATCCCTTATTGCAAAGCCCATTCTGAACTTTAACAAGATGGCTACATATGTTTGCACTGTGCTATATACGGAAGAGCTTGTGTAGTCAATTAGACGGTGAGACTTCTGAGGAGGATTTAAGCCCTAATTTGAGCACGCAGGTCTATTCCCTGTTGGTTTTTTTTTCATGGCTGTCTGCCCTTGACTGTTTTTGCCTTGGTTGTATATAATTTTCTAATTTCTGCTATGGTCATTGCTTGCATCTTATGTCAGTTTCCTGGCATCTTGAAACTTTGCCCTCACTACTGTGCCTAACTCTTTCTGCCCAAGACCTGTCAGTTCTGAAAGAAGTTGGGAAAGAAGATTACTTATTTACTGCATTTCCATGCTGAATGCTTGTGTCAAGACCAATTTGTAGTTTAGCCTCAGGATGTGAGTGAAAGAGAAAAACAAAAGCTTTTTAATGATAACCTAAATACCCTTTTTTTTTTTGTTATTTGTATTAATGGTAGAGATATGGCTCTTAAGAGGTGAAGGATAAAACTTGAAGATTACCTAAGAGCTGAAGAGCTTTGAAGGCTTCCACATGTATTGACTATCATGCCTGAGTGCCTCACAAGAACAAATAATGTAATCTTTGCTTCCATCTGCACAAGTGAGACAAATTCTTGTATTGCCAATGAACTGGTAGAAAACAAGTTCAAGGGGATATATTATCACAGATACTTTTTTCAGAACTGACGGAGAGCTGATTCATAATTCCTATATGCTTAAGTTCTAGAAAGATTCTCAGACACTGCAATACCAAAATAGCTAATTTAGGTTGTAAATCTCAGTTCAGCAGTTTAACCATAGGGCTATCTGATGCCTTGTTATGCAGGCCACACAGTTGCCAATAGGGCAGTCTCACTGCTTATTCCTGCCTTCCCATTGTGCCAGCATTAAGCCATGTAATGAACTGGACTGAGGCACGGTTAAAGTGAAATAAAATTTTGGAAGTCCATGCATCTAGGGGAATGGAGAAAAGTATAATGCCATTATGCAATATTCAGAAGCACAATTCATGGGGCAACTGTTGGATATGCATTGCAAGGTTTATTATTCTGATGAAAACACAGCCAACATTACAGAAAATAAATGGTCTCAGTTTCCTTCAGGAGTATAGTATGGATGAACAACTGCTTGCTGGAGAGTAGTTGAGATTATGTCTTAAAAAAATAATATGCAACTGCAGATTCTCATCTTTTTAGAGAGACCCTTAGCTTGCACACACAAAACCATGAGATTCAAATAAGTTATTAACAAATCTTAATAAATTAGGAGAGACTTAGTTTGGTATTTTTAATTTTTTTTCCTGCCTTCATTAAAGATTCTATTGTTGCGAATTGTTTATTGAAATCCTTCCACATACAAAAAATCCAGCTTTAAGTCCAGGGCAGCATGTTGCAGGCAACACTTTGTGGAACTGGACATGCTTATATTAAATATCTAGTTGTATAAATAGCACTTCCAGTGTTAACCATGTAACCTCCACCACTTTGTGTTTTCTGTGTTGATGGCATTGCTAGCCTGTAATGTCATCAGCTATTCATCAAGGTCCAGTCCCTTTAGAAGAGCTTCACACTTTGCAGATATGAAGGTAAAAAAGCATGTGCTGACATACACATACAACCATGAAGACTGGCCAAAATCTGGAGTAACAGCAGGATGGAGAGTTCTGCACTGAAATCCTTGTTTTTTCCTTTTTGGCTTTCAGAGTTCAGGAGAAGGAAAAATAAAGACTTGAATGTGAATGTACTCCTCTTAGCACAGGTAAATGCAGACCCAGGGAACCACACTCTGCATGTTTTCTGAGGCCAGATGTGGTATTCAGGGAACAATATTCTGCTCTGTGGTGCTCCTTTCTTCACATTCTGTGCAGAAACTTGGCTCAGTGAAGAACCCTACTTAAGAATTTGACTGTAAGAACTATGTAGAATTTCTTTGTGAATATTGAAAGTCAGTAAAATAGTCAAGGATGTTTTGCGTTTTTCATTCCTTTATTTAGACAGTATAATTTTACTGAGGTTGGAAAGGTGTATGTTTTTATTAATTCTCGTTTTGCTTTTATCTGCTATGCATGCCAGTAGAAATAAGCACTGCTTGTGCTTACAGACAGGAAGAAAAAATAAATACAGATGAATTACAAATTATTGTGTCCTCCGTTTCTCCTATACCCATTGATGCCTTACCAGTAGTTTTTTTTAAGAAGCAAACAAGCTAATGTCACGTGTCAGTAGCCTCTGTGAGCTGCTGAGGTGAAGGTTTGACCTTCTGTTCAAGTCCAGGATGAAAAGGGTCTAGGTAGGGTTTGCAGAGCTTTCTGGTGATTGGTCTCCTTAAATCTTCTCCACCACTGGCATTGTGGTTGCATTAATCATACATTTTATGCCTGTGTCTTGCATCCCTGTTAGTGCTGAGAGACTGCAGCGATGCTTGCCTTTGTGTCAGTCTCCTTGTGCCACTTACTTTCTTGTTTCCTAGTGTTGGAAATGAAGCTTCTCTGTGACAAGTTGGCCCATCTTTAGTTAGAAGAAGGATGCAAGATTTGACCTATTTTTTTTTTTTTTTCTTAACAAGGTTAAATCATTTTCTTTTATTAGCCTTTTATCTTCTTTTGCCGAAACAAAAAGAAGAGCACTCAGGTGGATTATTTATTAATTTGTTTGTTTGTTTGTTTGTTTATTTATTTTTGGCTTCCTTTTCTTTTTAGCGTACTGTTTGTAGCTGTGGGCTTTTGATTCTCTCAAAAGTTGTAATTACTGATATTAATTTGTTTTTTTTTCAGTGGACCAGGAGTTCTTTTTCTTACGTGAAGTGAGACTACTGCAAGGTAGATTCTTCGGAGGGAACACAGAAGCCTGGTTAATGTTAGATGTTGCGATATTTTCGTTATTCTTTTTATGGTTTACCAATGTGGTCAATACTTCTATAGCACAAGGAACTTGCCACAGAGACTGCTAGAACATTTCTGTTGATTTAGCAGATAATTCAATAGTCCCACTATTCCTTGTCTTTCCAGTGACATGCCTGAAGGTATGTTGCACAATCGCCTAGAATTTCTTCTGTAGTCTATTCTTTCAGTTTAGGCAATTACTTCATGACTGATTTTGTGGAAAGAATAGATTTTGGAAGGTATATTTGCAACAATTCCTTATACAACCTAATTAAAATAATTTCCTTTACAACCACATTACAGTTCAACCCTCTTTGAAAGGTGTTCTTGGAGAGGAGAGCTGACAGTCAGGATTTTTCTGGATGATATCTTGATATCACAAATGAGCGTTTATTCTGAACATTTTAGCTGTGAATTTAGGTTTTGGCCTGGGACACTTTTTATCTCACGCTATGGTGCAAAGTTGTCTAAACAGTTCTGTACTCTACTCCATTCTGCTTCCACCTAATTTGACTGATTTTAGATTACAGGTCACTTTGTTGAAGGAATGTCATCTTGTTAATTACATACTCAAGAGTCTGACAGTTAAATGATGGACTAGGTCTAGATCTTTAGACTTTCAATAAATTATAACAAGCAGAGGTTGAGCAGAAGTTGTGTTCTCCCTTCTCCCACGTTACACTACTTGGGAGATTTTTTACTCTTAAGTGTTATCTGTGTTTCTTGGCACTGCTTCCAGCCTGTCTTTTCATTGATCTCAGCATTGCTCTCAAAGATAGGCACTGAGTTCCCTTCGTACCTTTGTTTTGACAATAATCTATGTGTGAAATGTTAAAGATTATTTAATTCCCACTGAAATTCTGTGGCATTTTGGCACTTATCTACAACAGAAGCTTTGAAAAATTCAGGTCTACAAGCATAAAACAAGTACACTGATTAACACTCTTAAGTCTCTTGGCTACTGACTCCTTCTCTTCTTCATACTACTTTTACCCAGAGTTCATAATAGAATAATTTGTTTTTACTTGCATTTGCATTTTAAAAAGAGTATATTTTTCTTGACTGAACCGTGCAGGCTTCGTACTTTATGGGTTTTTGCTTCTTTCTTATGTCATGAAGTATGGACATGTACTCTTGCTTCTCATAAGACATTTTCTAACAGCCTCTGTATCAATTCCATGAACTTTAATTTCCTAAACCTCTCCTTCAGGCTGTTAATAACTAACTTTCTATTTTTTTAATCGCTTTTCTTGAACCTGTGTGCCCTGGTCATATCCTTGGTTTGGTCCCCTTGTGAAGCTTTGAAGCTTAATTACTGTATGTTATGGTCACTGCCAACAGCTTAGTCAATTGCTTCCTGAAGCAATTCAGCGCCAAGTCAAGTATCAACTCATAAATTCTTGTGCACATGTATTATAGTAAGGCATATTTTTTTCCACATTTTGTCCTTGCGTGATATTATTGATGGAATGTTTGGTTTGTTGAAATTATGCATCATTGCCATATGGCTAGGCTGTGTTGCCATCCATTATTACTAGCTGAAGTCCTCAGCTTTATTTCAACCTTCTTAAACCAGGAGAAAGACTATATGTTGGCTCTTGTTAGGCATCTAGAGTTTTCCATTTGTACCATTCCCTCCTCAGCTTTTATGACATGTTGTGGATGAAGTGGGAATGTACCGGTCTTTAACAGAACTGGGTACGTCCAGAAGAACAGTTGTTAAGTTCTACAATAGTTAGCAGAGCAGTTGTTTTTATATCAACCATATAAAATCTAACAGGAACAAGTGCCGGACTCTGCACTTGACAAAGGGCAACGCTGGATATACAAACGGACTGGGAGACAAGAGCCCTTCAAAAAAGAATCTGGGGTTGCTGGTTAACAGCATGTTGAATCTAAGTCAGCAGTGTGCCCCAGCAGCCTAAAGGGCCAACCGTACCCTAGGGTTTACCAGCCCCAGTGCTGCCACTGGGAGAGGGAAGGGGCTGTCCTCTCTGCTCTGTGCTGTGCAGCCTCACCTCAAGCACAGGGTGTTTTGTGTGCCACAATATAAGAAGGACAAAAAACTATTTGAGAGCATCCAGGGGACAACTACAAAGATGATGAAGGGTCTGAAGGGCAAGGTGTGTGAGAAGAGGCTGAGCTCCCTGGGTTTGCTTAGCCCAGAGCAGAGGAGCTGAGGGGAGGCCTCACGGTTGCTGCAGCTGCTCACAGGGAGTTGAGGGGCAGCACTGAGCTCTGCTCTTTGTGGCACCAACAGGGGGCATTCAGCTTTGTCAGGGTAGGGGAGGGTGGGGGTCTACATTCTTGGTCTGTAACAGTACTGGACTAAGCAGACTTTTCTGGAGCTTGTAATTGTCAGTTGCATAGCTAAAAAGCAATAGCCTAGTTCTGACTGGGGAACAAGCTTTTTCAGAAGATTCGTTTATACTTGATGCAGCATGCATTGGAGAAAGACATGATAGTGACTTTCTGACGTTGCAAGAGTCAGGTAATCTCAGGTGAAAGTAGGCTTAGGTGAAACTTATTCACTAGGTGACATTTACTAATGATCTGAGAAAAAGTCACCATTTGAGAGTCAATCAAAAGTCATCATTTTAGTGGTTGTGGGTAATTAACATCTGGTTTCCTGATCAGAGAGAAGATGGGCCAGGCTCTTTGAGAAGTGTGAAAGAGCAAAGGAAATTAGCGTGCAGCAAGAGAGATGGGAGGAGAAAAAGCTCTTCACTGTGAGGGAGATGAAATGTAGAAGAGGCTACCCAAAGAGGTTGTGGGATCTCCATCCTTGGAGATACACAGAACTTGGGCTGACAAGGCTCTGAGCAACCTGGTCCAACTTTGAATTCGTAGGTGACTTTGAAGTTGTTGCTACTTTGTGTGGAGGAAGGAGGATTTGCATCAATTGGCCTTTAGAGGCTCCTTCCAGCCTGCATCATTCTGTGATTCTATGGTTTTAAGTGCAAATTAAGAATACAGTAAGGCCAGCAACAGATCTTAAAAGATTGTTTTTGCTCATTGCAAAGATCCACAGAGCAGCCAGTGCCTTAGAAGAAAAATGTGCATGTTCTTGTAATACTTTTTTATTGATAGAAGCTGGCTTCCAGAACTAATAAATGTACAAGGTCAAATAGAGTGACTTCGATTCTTGCCAGCATTCATCATCCCAGTGACTTACTCTGTGTAAAAGGCCTTTTTGTGCTTATACAAGAAGTGTTTTCCATGATAGGAAACTCATTGAAGTGTGAGGTTTTCATTTGTTTATTGCATTTAAAGCCCCAAACTCAGCTCCTTACTCAGTTTTGAAGCAGTGTTGATTTGAGATAGGTAACTAGTTAATGTCAGCATCTGTTTTCCCTGGGCAGGGACATCAGGACTAGGATCAAAGGTCTTTTGGTTGAGAGAGAACCAGGTGAAAATTAAGACAATCCTCAAAATTTGTTCTATACCAAATAATCCTTCTGTGGAGTACACTTTGCTGCCTGGAATAATTCCTTAATCTTTCCTGGGAGGGAGAATCTCTCCAGCTGTTCATGAAACAAATCAGCTCCATCAGTACTTAGTTATTGTTTGCTTATATGAATTTTCAGTTCATCCAACTTTAAGGATTTTACGTCACTGCTATAGTTCTTTAATTTACAGCTGGAATATTAAAAGGCACCAGATAATTTTGTATTTTGGAATGCTAAGGAGTTTCTCACACTCTTCTGGTATTTCTGTAAAAATACACCGTCTAGCATTCCAAGTCAGCTGTGACAATCAGCAGCACAGCTCACTCATTCTGGTTGTATAGAAACAACCTGATTACTGATTATCAATGTGTTAGCTGGCAACTTGAACAGCATCTCTCCTGCTTTAGTTTGTTTGTACCCAAAACAAAGCTCACACTGGTGAGCACTGTCAATACACTGAGCTGGTTATTTAAAAAACCCGCATAATTGTGTTCTCATCAGAGGCTGGCACCCACCACTTCTGAGCAGGCACTCTCAAATCAATGTCTCAAATCAATATAGCTGTCAAATCAATGTAAAACTGAAGGTTTTACCAAAACACAGATCACTGATCTAGTAAGTTGCCCTGGCTGCTATGAAGTTGTCAGTGTATGCACTGACATTGATAGTTTGAAGACTTGTAAAAGCACTAAGGTCTTTCCTCTGTGCACATCTGATTCCCATTAATATTTACAAAAGTTGCAGGCCATGTTGTTTGTGCACTATCCTCTTTGGCAAATTCTATGTTTGTAGTCTTTTTGCTGTCATTTTTTCTTTTACTGTTATCTGATGTTTTTTCTGATGCCATATTGCAAAAAATTGAATAAACAGAAGGCAAAAGAGCTCTAGAAAGTCACACAAATACAAATACACACAAAAACCACAATTTGGAAGGAACATTTTTCAAAGGACACTTAGGATACTTAGGTCTTACAACTTTCTTACTAATATTCCCCTTTCTGAATCCCTTGTTCATTGAATTATCCAGCCTTCATCTGAGCTACATTTTTCCTGTTCTGTAGAAGAATAATTTTGATTTGGCTTCCAAGTATTTAAACAAATGATAACATCTATTTAAATGTGTGTGCACAGGATTATCGGAAAGCAGAAGATGTGAGGCCTAATGGCTTCTTGTTAGGATGTATTTTGGCATTATTAATTTTCATTGGTTTTCCTGTCTCATTTCATCTCGTATATCCCCAATAACAGAATGTTTTCTGTGAAGAGCTATTTCAAACATCATCTAGATTCAAAACATGGGAACATAATCACAGAATCACAGAATTGTAGGGGTTGGAAAGGACCTCCAGAGGTTGTCGAGTCCAACCCAAATGAATACCATGCGGAATGAGACCAGTGTTCCATCCAGTATTCCATCTGTAGCTGTGGCAGTAAGAGATGCTGTTTGAGAAGAACCTCAGCCTTACCACTTCCTGTGTTGTACTCTGTCATTTGTGAGTTGTTGGACCTAAGGCTATATCTCTGCCTGTTCTTTTATCTGTTTGTGGACATTATTCATCCAACCCATTTATGAACCTGCTGGTACTGTGTGACTCCACAAGTGTTCATGGCAACAAGTTTACAACCCACTGTGTAAAGAACAGAGTGCTAATCTACTGTAATTATCTCTGCCTCTAAGGCAATAATGCAGAAGCATTTTTAACACTGACCAGAAATTTGTTCTACACTGAGCTACAGAAACCCAGTACCCAAATTCTTGTTCCAAGGAGACTAACGTTTATTTAAAGCATTCTTGAGCAGAACCTCAAAGTTACAGAAACCTTCAGACCAGAAAGTGAAGAACGTTTTAGTACCTTTGGTAATGTGGATTACTAAATGTGGACTTTGTTGAGTCGTGCCTACATTAGCCTTAAGCACAACTCTTTGCATTATTTTCTCTTTGTAGTAGACCATCTTGACTTCCATTGAGTTGGTGGGGAGGAAAGAGGCTCTGAGGGTCTGCAGAGAATCTTCTTTCCCCAAGTAAATGGCAAGGCCTAAAGATACCCTTATAATGGGTAGCTCATACTTAACTTTTCTCATGTCCCCAAAGAGATGTGGGAAGAGGTGTATATATATACACACACATATACACCTATATACCTAGCCAGTATATATCATTAGTATAGAAACTGGTCTCTGCCCTGAAAAGCCTGATGTCTGAGACAGGATGACGATGCACTGGGGTTATTGCTGGTACACTGTGAAGTACTTGTTCGTTTTCTTCTCTCTGAGGCTGTTTGCCTTTCAAATCTTCAGAAACAAACAATTGTCAGAACATGGAGAAACATCAGATTACAGACTTCACCTCCAAAGGAGCGCAGCAAGCTGCTGAATGTCATGGCAGCCCTAGCCAGGACCTGCCTGTTGACACAGTCCAAGTAATGCTCTTTTTAAATTTGGCTATCGCTCTCAGCTCTATTGTTCCAGTCACCAAAGGAAAAGCTTGCTTTGACATTTCAAACAAAATGAATAGCGTTGCCATGTAGCATTGTTCTCCACAGCACCAAGGACGTTTCCATCAGGATTGCAGTCACTGCAACCTTTTTCTTTCCTGTGTGTGCTCCGCCTGCCCGCAGCTGGCTCACATTCCCTCCTGAATGTCAGGGCTTGGTTGGGGTGATGGGACTGCATGAGCCCCCTCTGGCGGATGGCTCCTGCACACTCCAGGCTCTCTCCGGAAAATGCAGTGCTTTATCTTCTTGAGTGGCAGCTCTTCTGTGTTGGGTGAAGTGAGGGATTGGGTTTTTATTGTTTGGTCCTTTGTTTTTATTCCTTTAAAAGCCAAAGGCAAATTAAATTTATAGAAAAGCTTCTAATGTACAATAAAATATGACACCAAGTACATTCAAAATAAATTAGTTCTAACAAGGAGTATTTGGGTGTCTAGAAATTCTGTAGTCAAGAACATTTGTATTAGTGTTTTCATGTGCAATTTTTTTTTTTTTAAGTTTCCTTTCTTACTACAACAAATGCCTTTAATTGACATAAATAGAATTATTTGCAATGATAGTTTGAAATTCAATTTGATTTATGATAGATTCATTTGGACTAGGGACTGGGGCAGGGGGATGCTGGGGATGCTGCTGTTCCAGGGGATCCTAGATCCTCTATAAAGGTGGTGAGAGGGAAAGCCCAGCTGAAGTGTCTTTATACCAATGAACACAGCCTAGGAAATAAGCAGGACGAGTTGGAAACCATGATGTGCTTGGAAAGTTATGACCTTGTTGCTATCACAGAAACATGGTGGAATGACTCCCATAACTGGAATACCACCATTGAGGAGTATCGCCTCTTTAGAAGGGAGAGATGAGGTAGGAAGGGTGGGGGAGTTGCCCTCTATGTCAAAGAGTGGATAGAACTGAGAAACAGTCAGCAATAGGTTGAAAGCCTGTGGATTAGAATTAGGGACTGGACTAACAAAGGCCAGCTGGTAATAGGCACGTACTACAGGCCACCTGATCAAGGGGAGACTGTTGATGAGGTTTTCTTGCTTCAGACATGGGAAGCATCGTGCTCACAGGCTCTTGTCCTGATCAGGGACTTCAGCCATCTGGATATCTGTTGGAAAGATCACACGGTGAGCTGCAGTAAGTCCAGGAGGCTCCTGGAATCCATTGATGATAACTTTCTGGTGCAAGTATTGGACAGACCAACCAGAGGTGAAGCGTTGCTGGACTTGCTGCTCACCAATGCGGAGGAGATCATTAAAGGCGTTAAGGTTGGTGGCAGCCTGGGCTGCAGTGACAATGCCCTGGTTGAGTTCGTGATCTCAAGGGATGTGGGCCTGGCAAAGAGTGGCATCAGGACCCTGAACTTCGGAAGAGCAAACTTTAAGCTGTTCAATGGACTGTTGGCCAAGATCCTTTGGGATGCTGTCTTTAAAAATAAAGATGTTAAGGAGAGCTGGCTTCTCTTCAAGGATGCCTTCTTGAGAGCACAAGAGCTCTCCATCCTTTTGAATAAGAAAGCGGGCAGAAGAGGTAGGAAACTGGCGTGGCTTGGCAAGAGCCTGCTGGACAAGCTGAGGGCAAAGAAAGGTGCGTACAAGCTCTGGAAACAAGGGCATGTCACCTGGGAAGAATACAGGGATGCTGTCCGAACTTGCAGGTGTGGGATCAGGAAAGCCAAGGCGTAGGCAGAACTGAATTTGGCGAGGGACATGAAAAATAATAGGAAGACATTCTACAGGTACATTGGCCAGAAGAGACAGGCCAAAGCGAGTGTACCTCCTTTGGTAAATGTAAAGGAGAACTTGCTTCAATGGACAAAGAGAAGGCTGAGGTACTGAATGAGTTCTTTGCCTTGGTCTTCACTGGCGGCCAGGATTCTAATATTTCTCACGTCCCTGAGCCTTGCATCCCTAAACCTCTAGGTGGGGACCAGGGCGGTAAATCCCCACCACTGTAAGGGCAGAGCAGGTCCGAGACCACCTCATGAGACTGAATGTATACAAGTCTATGGGGCCGGATGGCGTGCATCCCAGGGTTCTGAAGGAGCCGGCCAAGGTGGTTGCCGAGCCGCTCTCCATCATATTTGAAAAGTTGTGGCTGTCAGGTGAGGTCCCAGATGACTGGAGGAAGGGTCACATCACTCCCATTTACAAGAAAGGGAGCAAGGAGGACCTGGGAAACTACAGGCTGGTGAGTCTCACCTCTGTGCCTGGGAAGATCATGGAACAGATCATCCTGGATGACATGCTTGATCACATGAGGAATGAGCGTGTGATCCAAGACAGCCAGCATGGCTTCACCAGGGGAAGGACACACTTGACCAATCTGGTGGCCTTCTATGATGGAGTGACAGCATTGGTGGTCAAGGGAAAGGCGACCGATGTCATTTACCTGGACTTGAGCAAGGCCTTTGTCACGGTCCCCCACCACATCCTTATCTCCAAATTGGAGGGATGTGGATATGATAGGTGGGCCACTCAATGGATAAGAAATTGGTTGAAAGGACACAGACAGAGGGTGGTCATCAATGGCTCTGTCCAGGTGAAGGCCACTAATGAGCAGCGTCCTCCAGGGATCTGTGCTGGGACTGGTGCTCTTTAACATCTTTATCAATGACATCGATGATGGAATTGAGTGCACCCTCAGCAAGTTTGCTGATGACACCAAGCTGAGTGGTGCGGTTGACATGGTGGAAGGAAGGGATGCCATTCAGAGGGACCTCAACAGATTTGAATGGTGGGCTTGGGTGAACCTAATGAGATTCAGCACAGCAAAGTGCAAGGTTTTGCACTTGGGCTGGAGGAATCCCAGGCATCCATACAGCCTGGAAGGAGTGGTCCTTGAGAGCAACCCTGCAGAGAAGGACCTGGGGGTCCTGATGGATGAAAAACTTAACATGAACCAACTGTGCACTTGCAGCTCAGAAGGAAATGGTATCCTGGGCTCCATTAGCAGAGGGGTGGCCAGCAGGGACAGAGAGGTGATTGTCCCCCTCTACTCTGCTCTTGTAAGGCCCCATCTGGAGTACCTCCAGTACAAGAAAGACAGGGAGCAGTTGGAGAGGGTCCAGAGAAGAGCCATGAAGATGATCAGGGGGATGGAGCACCTGCCCTAGGAAGGCAGGTTGAGGAAGCTGCGCTTGTTCAGCCTGGGGAAAAAAAGACTGTGGGGTGACCTCATTGCAGTCTTTCAGCCCCTGAGGGGAGCCTACAAACAGGAGGGGAATCAACTCTTTGAAAGGGTAGGTAACTGCAGGGCAAGGGGAAATGGTTTTAAGTTGAGGGAGGGAAGATTTAGGTTGGTCAAGGGGAAGTTCTTTGCAGAGAGAGTGGTGAGGTGCTGGAACAGGCTGCCCAGAGAGGTTGTGGATGCCCCGTCCCTGGAGGTGTTCAAAGCCAGACTGGATGGAGCCCTGGGCAGCCTGGTCTGGTATTAAATGTGGAGGTTGGTGGCCCTGCATGTGGCAGGGAGGTTGGGGATTCATGATCCCTGAGGTCCCTTCCAACACTGGCAATTCTGTGATTCTGCGATTCATTTAAAAGTTCATATTGAGAAAGGCTTTTAAAATTGCAATAATTTGGAGTAGTGCCTCAGAGGTGAAATAAGGGAAGAGGAACTGAAACCTGCAGTCCCTCAGTTAATTCCTGCTCTGTCAGAAGCAGTTACTGGACAAAACTGAAACACCAAATAGAAAGATACACTGTCTGTTTTAAAAACTGCTGTGCCTGAATGTGGAAATGATGTTAAGTAAGAGAATTACACTAACTTCTTACACATGTCCAATCAAAATACTGATCACTTGTATAGAATGGATGTTACATGGAGTTAAATTTAAGAATGCACAGTTTTTAAAGCTGTTTGGAGTGTGCAGGCGTCATTGGCAAATAAACTTAAAAGCAACTGTGCTTAGGATGCCTAAGCTCTGCAATGTTACCAAATCCAGATGCAGAGAATACTTTTTAGCATCAGTACTGGAAAAACTTGTGCTTGCAATGCATGTTAGCTCACAGCAGATGGTAGTATCTCTCTCTCCCAGCCTCCCCCTCTTTCCCTTCCTTCCATCCTTGCTTACATCCTTCTGTCCTTCCTTCCTTCCTTCCTGTCTGTTAGTCAGTTTCATAGCACTTTTCTCAAACGTCACTTCCCAAATCATGCCAGACAGCTCTGACACCTCACTAGAACAGACTTCATGTTTACAATCTGGTGTCTCCTGCCTGACCTGTATCCATTCAATCCTATAAGTCAAAGAAGGCAGTTGAGGGCCCTCATTTTCCTCTTTAGCATCTCTTTCTCTCCTGTCCTGAAGGTGCTTCTTGAGCCATTTTCTCTGCTTAACTTCTTTGTTTAACCTCTCCTGATATCACTTCACTACTTTTACTACTGAGATTTGAATGACTCGTCTTGTAAGATGATGTTTGAGACAAGTATCATTGAGATAGGCCGTCAGCCAGTCAAGTACATATCTGGACAGCCTATGTCCATAATCATGGTTATACCTGGCAGACTGAGAGGCAGCGCTGGCAGTCTGGATTAGCTACATTGTTTATTTCAGCATTCAAAGTAAGAGAGTTACTGTAATCTACACCTTTGTTATTGACATTTGGTAACTGACCATAAATAATTTCTTCTGCAGCTTTTTTTTTTTTTCTCCCTTGGAATACCTGGTGTTTTTAATAGAAATGCATTTATGTATACATGCATAGACACAGGCATGTACATGCATGTATATGCTCAAGCATGTGGAGGCCTTGTTAATTGAAATTAATTTCTGGTGTTTTTTTTTTTTTTTTTTTTTTTAAATGCAAAACTTTTCTGTACTGACCTATTTATACTTCTTTGTTTCAGCTTCATCTAATGCACTGGAACTCCACACTATACAGCAGCATTGATGAAGCAGTAGGGAAGAAGCACGGCATAGCTATCATTGCTTTATTTGTACAGGTAAGTTTCCTGTGCTGCATGTGTTAGCATGAAATGTCATTTGTGTGAG
The DNA here is from genome assembly GCF_019238085.1 of Lagopus leucura. Taxonomy (NCBI): domain Eukaryota; kingdom Metazoa; phylum Chordata; class Aves; order Galliformes; family Phasianidae; genus Lagopus; species Lagopus leucura. The sequence goes on along the minus strand of NW_024962263.1, from coordinate 55,343,617 downwards.
GAAAATGGGTTCCTTCACATTTTCTTTCATTTTTAATAATTTCTTAAAATAAAATATTGTATAACTCGTGGGATTCTACTCAAAAGATAGTTCTCTGTCCTTTTGTCTGTGCATATGCTAGCTAAATGAGTAAATCTTGCTTAAATGGTATATTTAATGTACATTAGTTAAAGAAGAGTTGATACGTAATCAAACCATCTGACTGTAATTGGGCATCCGTTCACCGTGCCTGTGAGGGGACCTGTCAGGAGGTGGAGGCGCTTCGATATCTCTCTGATATCTTCTCCATTCCAGCCTGAGCCTGCTGTGCAGGAATTGGGGAAATGCACAGAAGAGAGGAGGAAAGAGGAAAAGAAAACCTAATGACCCATTGACCCAAAAGCCAGTAGTAGAATGGCGTCTTTTTAAATACAGGTGCAAGCATATTATTTCACATGGGAGAAATGTGAGATAAGATCACATTATTCAGAGACATCAGACTGGTGTTGTAATGAATCTTCTGCAGACTCTCAGAAGAGCCAGAGACACAGAGACTTGAGGCTTACTGGGGAGAAGATGTGCAAGCTGGGAAGTTAGGCCCATAATCTAATTGCTGTTGAAAATTTTTCAAGGGCTTCACCCTATAAAGACGACTATCAGTTTCTCATCATTCTCATGAGAAGTGGCAAACTTTTTTATTTAAATGGATTGGTAGGAATAAGTTTAGAATTCATGCTTAGATCAAATGTTTTTTCTTTCACAGTGATATTAATTTGTCATTTTTCATTACAAGTTTGTGAATGCCTTTGAGCTTTACCTCTGTTGGAACGTAAAGGTACATTGGTTAGTCTCCAACACTGAGATAGAACTGCTAAAAATGGAAGTTAGGAAGTTTTTATTCTCTCAGTTCTGTATCCTGGAGGGCTGTGTCATAATTGCTTATGTAAGTCACCTTCTAATTCCAGCAGAGGTAACCTTGGAGATGGTTAGAAAGTTATATGTAAGTTCTTAAACAAACGTAAAACTTAAATGATACATTTTCTATTTCTGGACTCCCATTTAATCTGAGTTTTTAATCATTCCAAAGTGCTTTTTCATTTGCCAGGAAGCCCCATCCAATCTGGCCTTGAAAACTTCTAGGGACGGGGCAGCCTGTTCCAGCACCTCACCACTCTCTCTGTAAAGAACTTCCCCCTGACATCCAACCTAAATCTTCCCTCCCTCAACTTAAAACCACTTCCCCTTGCACTGCTGTTATCAACCCTTTCAAAGAGTTGATTCCCCTCCTGTTTGTAGGCTCCCTTTAGGTACTGAAAGGCTGCAATGAGGTCACCCCACAGCCTTTTTTTCTCCAGGCTGAACAAGCCCAGCTCCCTCAGCCTGTCTTCCTAGGGCAGATGCTCCATGCCCCTGATCATCTTTGTGGCTCTCCTCTGGGCCCTCTCCAACAGCTCTCCATCTTTCTTGTACTGGGGGGCTCCAGACATGTTCAAAATGATTTTAATATCTTTTATCAATTTGAAGATTTTAAATAGAAATTCCTTTTTTTTTTTTTTTTTTTTTTTTTTTGAGAAAAGAGAGAATTCTCTTAATTTTCTAGCAATAGAAGTTACATTTTATTGATGTTCAATTATCTCCTTCCAATAACGATTATATCATTTGTAAGGGCAGTCCAGAGAGGTTGTGGATGCCCTCTCCTCGGAAGCATTCAAAGCCAGGCTGGATAGGACCTTGAGTAACCTGGTCTGGAGGGAGGTGTCCCTGCCCAAAGCAGGGGGTTTGGAACTAGGTGATCTTAAAGGTTCCTTCCAACCCAAATTATTCTATGAGTCAGTGCTTCAATGATTCTTTGATTGTACTCCAACAAGTCCCAATAAATGAACAAATTTCATCCAGCTGTTCTGTTCTTACTCATGCCCATTTCATTCCTCACCTCCTATGTGTATGCACTGGCAAAGAAGTCGAGCAGAAAGCTGTTCTGAATGTTTCTGTTTTGCCAGTGTTGTTCTGAATGTAAAAGGTGGGGTCTTTGGATGGTGATGTAGATCAGAAGCAACTGAAATCAGCATACAGAGTGAACAACATTCGTGGAAACTGGTTTATTTTGAAAACCCCATCTTCCACACCTTGAAGACATTCAGTCTTCAAGGACAGTGCTGCAGAGAGCCAGGCTTTTGCCTGCAGAAGCCGGAGGTGCATGGAGGGGGAGGATCTGCCATTCTGCACTCTGGAGGCAGGGAAGAAACATTCCCTTGAGCCTCAGAGCCAGATTAGCAGCACCATGGGAGCAAATTCAAAAAGTATCCATCATGTTTGTTCATTCTGTTCCTTTCTATGTGCTTTTCTGACAAAAAACTGTTAAGGACAAATTGTATTCTTGGCATTTGTCTGTCACAGTGCTGCATGATTTTGAATTTACTTACAGTATATGCTACAAAACAGGCTTACTCAAAACTTACCAGATTTAACTATGGCTTTTGTTCTGTCAGTTTCTGTCTTCATGTTGAAGTTTTTAAAATCCTGTTTAATTTTGGCTGATGCCTGTATAGAGATTTCATTGTTTGGAATTGCTGTGTATCAGTATATTTGATTAACACGAGGTTGGGTAGCTTAACTCAAAACAATTTCAGAACTTAGTGTTCTGATTGATTTCTGTCTTGCCTTATGGGTTCAGAAAACAGCGAAAGACTGAATTTCATCTTTGCTTATTTTATTTCAGATAGGAAAAGAGCATGTAGGCCTAAAGGCTGTAACTGAAATTCTCCAGGACATCCAGTACAAGGTAAGACATCATCTGAAGAGATGCTTCCCTCACAAACAAGATGAAGTAAGTGTGTGAAAAGTGTGTATGAAACACTGAAACTGAAAGAATGTTTTCAAACTCCTTTATAGTAAAACCATGTGTGAAAGCTGTAGTTCAGTGGCCTACATCAGAAGCTCAGTATTTTACAGTGTTTTCATTTAATGTATAGTCTTTGTAGTTAAATGCCTTTTTGTGATGTCCAAAAATTTGATCTGTCTGATTGATAACTGATTTCAAGTATCACATTTCCAGTGATTATCAGTATGGAGTCAGTATGAATGTAAGCATTGTTACAGAATGCTTAGTGAGCACTAATAATAGCATTTGCAAACTTGTGTGGATTTTATTTGTAGAGGAAAAAAATAGATGCATTGAATACCCTTATTAACTTGCAGTGGGAAATCAACAAAGACACAGTGCTGCCTTGTTGTATGGATTATATGTGGGGATACTGAAGAACAGATAAAAAGCATAGCTGTATTTAGAAGCCTTGAGCACTTTCCAGAAAGCTAACACTATTACCTTGGGAAAGTTATTTCCATCCCTCTGTCTGTTATAAAACAGAAATAATCATGTTTGTCTTTGATTTTAAAGTATTTTGTGCTATATTAATGAGCAGTTGTATTTTGGCTTGGAGAGACAAGCCATTCACTTCAGAGGACGGTGAAGTACAGAAAAATGAGAGACTTACTAGAAGAGAGTTTAAGATCTTTTAAGCAAATAATATATGATAAACAGTAGTTATATGTAATATTACAAACTCATTGTTAAGGCAACTGTGGAAACATTAGTCCACAGAACTTTGTAGCTTGATCATTAAAGGCAAAGCTAAGTAGAGTAAGATGGTGAATAGCTTTGTTATTACAAGCATTTTATGCTAGTGACTTTTGGAGTGTCAGCATCAAACATGCTACTGCATACATAAAATTTTATTGCATTAAATTATTGGAATGATAAGTTTAATAAGATATTTGATAAGTGTTTTCTGTCAGTCAAGGAAATGATCATTTTGTCCCTTGTTTTTTAAACTCGTTTTGTATGGAAGTCCTGAATTTCATGTAGAGAAAGTATTTTAAGGCTGGGGCCTGGAGAAGAGCGCAGCTACTAAAGGCAGTAAGTTAGCAAATTTCTGTGATAATCGTAGAAGTAAAATACAGAAAAAAATCGAAAAGAGAAAACCACAACTATTGTGTGGTTGCAAGGACAAACACAGTGATAATTAAATGATGGTAGTGATTTCACAGGAAATGAAGGTTTCATTTTAGAAAACACACAGTATTTTACCTTTCCATTCATCATAGCTAGAGATGAGATTCATTTGTATTCATTTTTTCAGGGAAAGTCCAAAACTATACCCTGTTTTAATCCCAACTCTTTATTACCAGGTAGGTGCCTTTACTTATTTTTCTGTGGGTGGATTACTAGGTAATTGCAAAGGCTGAAACAGTCCTGAACTAAAGAGCAGTCTAACTGCAATGTTGAGAATATCTCCCACCAAATGATAGTACAGTTTTCCACGTAACGGTGCTAATAGCAGCGGGGTAGAATTTCCTGTTAAACTTGGGATAAATTCACACCTTTCTCACTTGAGTGGAATGTGATATTGCAGCCTATACACTGCTGGCAACATTCTTGATGATTTATTATCTCACCTACATGGATAGTGATGTGTAATCTTTTCTCTACTGTTACATGAAATAGGGAGATGATTTATTTAAACAGAGGCCTGCTTTCACTTCAAAATGTAGAAGGTTACCCACTTAACAAGTTAGTGTTTTGGAAGCAGTGACAATGCCATAATGCAATTGCAGTTGTATAGGATACAAAGGGTAGTGTAAGTGGGAGGCAAATTCAAATTCATATAGCCAAGAATAACAATAAGAAACACTCTACCTTGCCTTGAAAAAAAACTTCTTTAAAAAAAAATTCTATGAAGTAAATATTTCTTCAAGGAATGCTTCTGAATTAAATTCCATGCCACAGTAATAAGATATTTAAACAATTTTGTAAAAGAACCCCATTATATATTAACCTATATTAATTTTTATCAAAGGAGTATTATTTAGGTTGCAAGGTCAAGTGCTCAGCATTTAGAAATTGCAGGAACTAAGGCTACCTGTGCCCTTTCATAAACATGTATTATAAAACATGCTTTACCAGAAGTTATTTTCACAGAACCCATGCTTCACAGTTCCTGGTTTGATGCTGATTAAGTCACATAAACCAAAATTTTCATAAGTGATCTCTAACTCTGTATTCCTCATTTTCTAGGTGCCCGACTTGAGATCAAGGGGTCTGATTTACAGAAGTGCTGAGTGCTTATACCTGCAACTGAAGTCAATGGGAGCAGTGCTCTGACTCCATTAAGTGCTATAGAAAGTTAACTACTCTGAGAAATCAGGTTCTAAGCATCTCATATTGAACACTTCAAATGAATAGATGCATTTCAACTTAATCTCTCTGTGCCTCACTTCCCCAGCTTTAAAAATTGGGGGTAATCTGTCCTTCCTCACCTCACTGAGGTTCTGGAAGGATGAACTAATGTATGTGAAGCACTTGGACACTGAAGAAATGAGTGCACTAGAAATACAAAAAAATGAAAAAGAACAATCCTTGTAAAAAGCAGGATTTGAATAGACCTAGGACCGCATATGTTACTAAAAAGCCAAATGTTAGCTGTTGCTTTTAAAGATAGAGTCATCCATCTTTGCAAGTAAATGATGTGTGTGATCATGTAATGAGACAGTGCTACAATGCATGCACATGGTGGGCTGAATTAATTCTTGCAGTTCTTAATTTTTGAGTGCTTGACAGTGCAACTTCTTGCTATGAAATCCTGTAACTGAGAAGGAAAATGAGACCAACAAAACAAAATCCATTCACTGAGGAGCGCAGGTTTCACTAGTAAGATTTAATTTTACTGATAGATAGATATCACACCATCCTGTCTGATATCTATCTAATATCACACTATTCTGTGTGATATTCCTCTTCTCTGGTACCAAATGGCAGTAATAGGTTAGGTCAACCAAACAAGTTTATTTCAATTTCCAGCCTCCCATCCTGTCCTTGTCAAGTTAGTCAGAACCTTCCCTCAGGTCTTCCATGTCATGAGTGTCCAATTCCTCTCCAGGTTTGTTTGTTTTTACCCTCTTTTCAGATCAGGTAATATATTCTATTTCTTCAGCTGGGTTAGGAAGTCATTTGTGAGTGTGGCCTACACTCACAGAGCAGCAAAGAACAGCTCCGTGTGATATGTTTTCATGAGAAACGGAGTGATTTCTTAAGGTTTTTCTTTTTCTATGAAGCTCAACTCACTTTGCCAGAGTTAGGAGACAGTAGTGCATCTTGAAAAATATGGCACCTGAATTATGAATGGAAAAGTTTTGTTTGGATGTAGAATTTAGTCACTGCTAGATCACCATGGCCTTCCTACTTTCAAAATGGGATGTCTTTTCACAGTAAAGTTGTCTGCCTGTCTTGGAGATAAGAAATTTCAATCCAGCTATGAACTTTAAGCTCCATGGAGTAGTAAGCTTGAGGTTCTACTTGACCAGAGTGGCAAGAAGAGCTCTCGTTCCTCCGTTCATTTTTGAAATGTGGAACTAGGCCCAAGTGAGGGCAAGTCTAACAACAATTACTGCAGTAGAGAATGTGGAATCAGGAAATATGGAGAGTTTTTCCCAGCATATTATTTATTTATTCTGTTAGTTTAAGGGATTGGGCTTATGCTATTTGCCATTTCTATAAAGTGGCATTTTGATCTTTAAAATAATAACCTCTGGCCTCAAGTTGCACCAGGGTAAGTTTAGGTTGGATATCAGGAAAAACTTTACAGAAGGGGTGGTTAAGCACTGGAATAGGCTTCCCAGGGAGGTGGTTGAGTCACCATCCCTGGATGTGTTTAAAAACTGTGTGGATGTGGTGCGCAGAGACATGATTCAGCGAGGGTTGTTAGAGTTAGGGTAGTATGGTTAGGTTGCAATTGGATTCGATGCTCTTTTCCAACCTGAGTAATTCTATGACTCTGTGATTCTATAATCAATCTACAAGAGGAAGTTACTGTTATGTAGTAAGTATGTGTTTATGTGTGTTCACTTGAGAAAGTAGTTAACAGTACTTAGCAGGTCATAAATTCACACCTTAGATTTCTGCATACTAACTTCATCATATGAGAAAGCTCATGGCTGTCATAAGCCATCATAATTAAAAGGTACAATCCTCTTCCTTAATGTCATTAAAATTCTTTTAATTTCAGATCCTCTACTTCGTGACTACTGGGTGTATGAGGGCTCCCTAACAATTCCACCCTGCAGCGAAGGTGTCACCTGGATTTTGTTTCGCTATCCTTTGACTGTGTCCCAAGTGCAGGTAACAGTTCTGCTTGAAGTGACCTTGGAATATGGTTATGAGCTAAAGGTTATAGTGTGCAAATATATATATGGGGCATTATGTCTGTTCTCCATGAAGATCCCATTAGATCAGTACATGGCTTTTCAAGTAAAGGTTAACCTTTTGAGTCACTGAAGGCAACGCAAAGGTCAGAGATGAAAAACCTTGTTATCGTTTATCATCTGCATTTAAAATAATTCTGTATTTAAGTCAAAGTGAAAGAAAAGAAAGAAGTCAATTGGCAAAAGAAATTCAATTCTTTGTAATTGTAAGCTTTCAAATACCACTGTTTTTTGATGTTAAAGGAACAAAAATGCACAGGGAGATACTACATCCTGGAGAATAAAAATGTTAATATAGTGCAGGCTAGCTGTATCGAATTGAACTATACATTGCTTACCTTGCTCTTTTTTTTAGTTCTATTTTGTGACAAATGTCAAATGGAAATGACCTATTTAAATTTAATTTTATATGTATTTTAAAGTATATTCTTTATAATATCTAACAGTCAAATGAAAGAAATTGCAAACCTGTCTGCAAATAAGCCCAGTAAAAACAGTGAAAGCTCCTGACAGTTATTCTCCTTCATTCTGTGAATCCCAACCTGAGAAATGTGGATATAACCTAAGTGAAACTATTTAGAATCCTTGAAGTTGAGTACATTAATTTTTACTGCCTGTTCTGGAGAATGTGCAAACGGGAGGAAAAAAAATATAAAAGATGATAAGTTGATGTTATTTCAATTTTAATAATCTAAAATTCTGCTAGTCATCCCAGCACAATGTTTTAACAACTTATCATTTTGAATTAGCATTGATTATTTTCACACAGAAAGTGAATTCTGGTTCTAATCACAGGTGAAAGTGATTGCTCCCAGTAAGCTTATTTCTTTGTTAGCTAGAAGTTAAGCGTATCCTATCAGTCTTGAATCTGGTATTTCTTTGCTTATAAAAGGGTAAGTTTTATGGCTGCTTACTACTGAGTAGATGGAAACATAACTCTGTTGGTGATATTAGATTCAGAATAACTTTAAAGGCAGTTTGTTTTGTAACACAGCAGCTAATTGCCTGGAAATGATATGGACAAATAAGAGGACTTCACTGGAAGTGTGAAAACCATACTCATAAGACTAAGTCGTTGTATAAAATTGGATTTCATGCTAGTTACACATTTTGTTTTCTCTATTCCTTTTTAATCTAGTCAATGGACAAAAGAGGGCACAGTTCAAGGTATTTGTGTATGCTAGGAGATTGTGTGAAGGGTGAATGAGAGAAGAATTAAGCAGAAAAATGCAACTTTAATTAATTGTATGTGCTCATTTACTGCAAGACAAAACGGTGAATATGATGTGAAGGGGATAGATCCCCAGAAGAGAAATATTGTGCCATTGTTATTAAAACCCATTATTTGTTATTGCTTTTTTGCATTAATTATTGAGCACATCTTGAATATTTCTTAAATAGATATCTTCACATAGATACATAGTTTTTAGGGAAAAGATTAGAATTTTGGACCGTACCCAGCTTTATTTGAGGAATAAATGCATTTGTATTGCTGAAGTACACTGATTGGTATAAATTCAGTCCAGAGCTTTGCAGTGGTGAAGAACTTACAAGTCATGGAGGGGCTTGGAGGACTTCACACTGCCACCGACATAGTGTGCAGCTGAGAGGTGGCTCTGGAACAGAGAGAGATTGGATAAGATTCATGCCATGAACTGCAAAATAACAAATCAGGACTGCCGCATCAGAGTATGAATTTCTAGAGTTCATTGCTGTTTCTTTAGTACAAGTGATATTCTTATGCTATGCATCTGCACTTCCATCAGAGAGTAGTTTTTGGTAAGTAGTTTTGTGAGATTTGAATAAAATGTGTGCAGACAACTGGAGAATAATATTTTGCAAATACAGTTCTTGGAGAAGTTTCATTGCTGAACTCTGTTGGAAAGAGATCAAGCCTTGTGTGAAAAGCTGCATCCTGCAGTGTTCTTTTTGCGCATTCTTGCCTTCCTTCTGTGTTTTTTATCATCTTCATTTGTCTTACATTACAATATGCAGCACAGGATTAACTGTGTTGACTACTTTTATAAGACTCCTTGCTCATGCGTATACACTACTGAAATACAATTAAAGAAAATAGAAAAATCTCTCCTATTAGGCCTGAAAAAACAGGCGGAAAATTGAAAAAAAAAAAAAACTTGCTTATGCTTCTCTCCACTGTATATATTTTTTAAATAGGACATAGTGAATTATGTGCTTTGTGTTACACCAAAGCCTAGAACCTTAGATTATCTAAGCCAGGCAGAGTAGGGATTTAACACAGTGATGCAATGATGAGCTGTTGTTCTGCTGTCATTGTCAGAGTTAACTGGTTTTGTATTGAATGGCTAGGTCTTTAGTCCTTTCATCTACTTCATTCGAAGTCAAGTCCTCTTACAGGATGGAAACAGTAGCTAGTATGTGGAAATGGAGTGGGAGTAGTGCAAAATTTGTACAGCCTTTGAAATAAAACAGTCTGTGAAATGCTATTTTATTCTGGAAAGGTGTATTGAAGGAATGTGAAATTTTCAAACAGAAGGGTAAGTAAAACAGAGTAAAACAAAATTCAGGATCTGAATACAGGGGATTGGCAAAAACATTCTTGCAAAACCTACAAAATGTAATCTAACTTTGTTTTTACTCAGCAGAAGTAGGAATGTTAAAATTGTGGAATTACCCTTTCACTTTGACCCCAAGTTTCAGTATGAGCAGGACTATGGTCTACTGGGTGTGAGAAAGCCTTCTGTTTCTGTTGAAGGTGTGTGAATACCCAAGGAAGTTCATCTGTATGTCTCTAAAGTATTTTCTCTTCAGAGTGTACTTTATAGCAGTGAAATATAGGGGGTTGGGATAAGAAGATGAAGAGGGTATAGTGAGTTATTCCATATTACATGAAGCATTATGAGCAAGCCACAAATATTGCCTTTTTGCTTGGAAATTAAATCTGAAAAGTAGCATCAGCACATCTAAGTGTTCTTTTCTGACAGCACCACTTCTTGAGAATGAAGTAGACTACCATGTATGTAAGAAGGCCTCTGTCACTGGGATCTCAACCCTAATATGAAGGGGTCACCAGTCACTATGGTGGGCTTAGAAACAATTATCCATCTAGAGTGAGGCTGCAATTCCTGACTTCTCTGAAGATGTAAGAACAGACATTGGGGTCAGATCAGTCCTACTTTACTGACTGGAGAAATTGGAAGATACTTTGTGAGCAAATAGATTTCACCATAGGAATTGGGGCAGAGCATTCACAGTTGTAGTAGATAACTCACAAATGCTGGCGTTGCCATCTGCTCTTCCCTTCATGTGTCTTTAAAGTCTCTTATTTTTGAAAGATCAAACAAAAGCCAAATTCCTGTAAAATGCACCATCCAAAACAACAATTATTTCAGACTTTTCAGGGTTGATTCAGTTTAGTGATGGTGACAGACACTACCTTTACAAAAGTCATTCAGTGATTTATCAGCACTTGACTCCTGAGGACATTTTCAGTTCGGTAGCCTGCAGTGAGTTTGTTTTCAGTTTGCTTTTAATAAACAATAAAAAAATCTTCCAAAATTGAGATCTGCCTCTAAAAGCACTTTGAAAGAACTTTATAGTTCCTTCTTCTTTTCATTTTACAGTCTAAGCTATCGACTTGTATCTCAGCTGCCAGAAGCAGAACAGTTGATATCTAAGCACAGTTTTTTCAGGAAAAAGCAACAGAGCAAAGCTAGCCTCTAAATCAACTAAATAAGTCTCTGTCACTTCTGCAATAGAGTGGAACAAAACAATGAAGGCAGTTGTCTTCCAAGTTGCGTAAGAAAGTATTCTCTGTGGGCAGTATAAGAACAAAAATGTCATTACCCGCTGTTCAGTACCTAACTTCCTTTAATTCTGGAATCACACTTGCCTTCTCCCTTTAATCCTTCATAGAGTGTTTTTCATGAAGAAATTCATTCTTCATAATGTCTTATATAATAAAAAGATTAAACTTCAGGCTCCATTTTACTTTCTGTGTAAAATTTTCAAGTTCTGTGTCATTTTCAAGTTATAGCTGAGCTAGATAGTGAGGCATAATAGAGACTGTACAGATATGGAGCCTCAGCCTAAAGAAATCAGCCATCAGGTGGGTTTGATGTATCCAGCTTGACAATATGCCAAAGCAAAAACAACCAAAAAAAAAAACCAACCAAGCAACTGTAACTATGCTGTTGAACAGTAAGGTATAATGTTGTTGATAGATGCATTGGTTTTCATTGCCTTTTAGCACGTAGAACTTGATGCTGGTACAAAAGAAGGAGATGGAAGCTCTGAGTCTTCCTACATCAGATTAGAGTGAAAACTCTGAAGAGTCTGTACCCCCAAAATACATTGTTTTGGAAGATCTGAAATGTTTTGTATTGATTTTTGATTTTATTTTAAAAAGTAAGCACTTATATCTGCAGAACTTTTGAAGTAATATCTCATTTTTATTGTAAAAAAGTATTTTTGGTATAAAATGTCAAGACTTTCCCTAAAGCTTAAAGCCTTTTCAATATTCTGCTGCTTTAGCAAATAATTTTGATTTAAATGAAGCAACATTTTGGGTTGCTTCATTATTTTGGGTAATAAATCACTGGAAGAATAAGAAAACAATTTCCAGTTAACTGAGTTATTCCTACACTTCTTAGAAGATGACCAGAATCATTACTGTCATGTCACAATTGTGAGATTGATTTTGTGGGATGTAATCTACAATGAGTGAGAAGGTTAAAGATCCCAAAAGAAATTATGAAAATGCAAAGGGTATGTTTTCCAAACCACATATATGAAAGTTCTTATTTTTCTCTGTTCTGTTAGTGCTGACAACTATTTTTAAAAGTTAGAAATGGTGTCTGAAAACTCCAAGTTTCGGTGGTGCACAAGTGGCAGGGAATGCTGGTTTCGATCATTAGTCTCATAATGCAGAATTACTTTGTCTTCATGTCTGCTTTTTTGCCTTTCAGATAGAGGAATTTCGTAGACTGAGGACCCATGTTAAGGGTGCAGAACTTCTAGAGGGCTGTGATGGAATTCTAGGAGATAACTTCAGACCAACTCAGCCACTTAGCGACAGAGTCATCAGGGCTGCATTTCAGTAGCAGAAGAGGAAAAACAACAAAAGTAAATCTTTATTAATGTAAGTAAAACTTAGGAGAAGAATCAAAATCTTGAAATAATTTTCATAGGGGAAATTTTGCCAAAGGAGAAAACTGAGTTAATTACAGCATAATGTTACGATATGTTGCCACAACTGTAAACTTTAACACTGTACTGTTCTATTTTATCCTATGGTAACAAAGTTGATTTGCCTTTCTGACATGCTAATAATTAGATTCTTTAGTGGCTGGAATAGAGTATATGATTTTATGAATTTAAATCTTTAGTGGACAGTGGTTCAGGCAGTTAGGTCATAGTTACTTCTTCTAGCTTGAAATTTCTATACTGCAGTGGACAACAGTGCATTATGCCTAAAGTTTTGGGATGAATTTCCGTATTTGTGGAAAGCACTAGTTAATTTTTTAATGTTATCATTTAAACAGGGTACTAGTTCTGGAAGAATTCCTTATTTTTTAATTTTTGATTTTTTTTTAATCCCTTCTCCTTTTTTTAGAATGCTGTACCTTCTAAACCAAACAGTGAATCTTTCAAAACCAGTGCGGATGCAATTAATTAATTTCTCTTATGGCTAATTTTTCACATTATTTTATTCATCATAGTTGCTGCTTCTTGTCCTTGGTGGTTTTAGCCTTCATTGGCTCAGAGAACAAGGATGCCTTTGAATTCAGTGCAGAATAGCTAATGCACCTGGGAACCTGAATTATCCACACTTCAGTTAGTAAAACTGCCCATGTGATACTCCCCTGGCTTCTAGCAATTACAACATAAATTCCCTCTGTACTCAACAGTTGCCCCTAAAGCTCATTGCACTTAGGTAATCAATGTTTTACTATAATGAGAACTCTAATAATGAGTTAAATTTAAGAAATTTTGCTATCAAGACATCTAGTTAGCTTGAAAGTAGGGAGTCAGAGACCAGCATTTATGGTTGATTTTGTAATAAATGTGGCTCCATCTTGATACCAATAGCATGAAAGCTTATATAGGAAATGTTCAAGAAAAGTGTGAATTCTTTCACTTTCTTTAATAAGTCCTACTACATTTTATCATATTAAAAACTATATTAAAATACAATAAACTATACTAAAAAAACTACAATACAGTATATAAGCACAAAACTACAATAAGCTATACAAAAAAAATGCATAAGGTACTCACCCTATTTTATTGGTAGAATCAATTATATAATGACATCATTTTTGGTATCTGCCGTATGCTCATAAGAGAACTAATTCACCCAGAGTTTCATCTGGAATCATGCTGCTGAAAAGTTCTTAATATACAGTCACAGAATCACAGACCTGTAGGTATGGAAGGGACCTGCAGAGATCATCAAGTCCAACTCCTTCGCTAAAGCAAGTTTCCTACAGAAGATCACACAGGTCCCAAACAGGACCCATCCATATGGGTCTTGAGTATCTCCGTAGAAGGAGACTCCACAAACTATTTGGGCAACCTGCTGCAATGCTCCATCACTCTGACAATCACTCCTCCCTGTATTAGTGTGGAACTTCCTGTGTTCCAGGTTCTGCTCTCCACCAAGACTCTGCCCGCATCAACTTGACTCCTGCGGTTGAGATGTTTGTAGACAGTTATGAGATCCCCTCTCAGTCTTCTCTTCTCCAGACTGAAGAGTCCCACCTCTCTCAGACTTTCCTTGTACAGGAGATGCTCCTGGCCCCTTTATCATCTTTGTCGCTCTCTGCTGCATTCTTTCTAGGATATAACTGTCTTTTATGAACTGAGAAGCCCAGAACTGGACACAGTATTTCAGATGTGGCCTCACCAGGGCAGAGTAGAGGTCCCTCGACCTGCTAGCTACACTCTTTTTAATACACCCCAAGATACCATTGGCCTTCTTGGCCACAAGGGCACACTATTGGTTCATGGTCAACCTTTTGTTCACCAGGACACCCAGGTCAATCTCCATAGAATTCATCTCCTGCACATCAGCCCCTAACCTGTACTGATGCACAAGGCTGTTCTTTCCCAAGCGCAAGACTACGCTTGATCTTGCTGAACCTCATCAGGTTCCTCTCTGCCTAATTTGCTAGTCTGCCCAGGTCTTGCTGAATGGCAGCATAGCCTTCTGGTATGTCAGTCACTCCTCCCAGCTTTTTATCATTGGCAAACCAGCCCCTGGGAGACACTGCCTACAACTCTGCACCATTGACCACAACTCTATGAGTCTCTCAGCCAGCCAGTCATCAGTTCACCTCACTGTCCGCTTATCTATCTCACACTTTCTTAATGTTCATTACAAGGATGCTGTAGGAGAGAGCATCAAACAACTTGCCTGAGTCAACGCACACAACATCTACTGCTCTCCACTTGTCTACCCCACCAGTGACAACACCAGGTTGGTCGATCATGATGTCTCCATGTTGGCTACTGGTAACCTTCTCTTCCATTTGCTTGGACATCCAGAACAAGTTGTTCCATCAGTTTTCCAGGGGCAGAGGTGAGGCTGACGGGCCTGTAGTTTCTTGTGTCCTCCTTTCTGCCCTTTTTGAAGATTTCAGTGACATTGGCTATCCTCCAGTTTTCAAGCACCTCTCCCATTTGCCAAAACCTTTCAAAGATGATAGTGGTTCAGCAATCTGTCAGCACGCATGGGTGAACGTCATTGGGGTGCATGGATTTGTGTGTGTTGATTTTGGCTAGGTGCTTCTGACCATCTTCTCTTCAACCACAGAGAAGACTTCAGTTCCCAAGCCTTTCTCTCTTACTTCCAGGGTCTGGAATTCTTAAGCAATCTTAATAGTAAAAAGTGAAGCAAAGAAGATGTTCAGTATCTCCACTGTCATAGCATCCCTTGTTACCAGGACACTCACCTCATTCAGTAATGGACTCACATTCTCCCTAGTTCTTCTTTTACTATCAACACACCTAAAAAAGCCTTAGGGTACAGACAGTTATTTGTACAGTAAATTCATGCCCTACCTTGGTCAATGATGGAAGTTCCTGCTTCACTTCAGGCTCTATTGTGGAGTTAAGTCTCCTCAGACTGTGCTCTGGTTCCAGCACCCAGCTTCATATAAAGTTAACAAATGATCAGGCATCAGATAACCCCTTAAAGAGATTAATAATTCAGTACTTCCAAAATCGGATCCATTAATGCTTAGTGGGAAGATTATCTTTCCTCCCGCATGTGACAAATCATTAAATGGTCTGCGACAGTGGCCAACAATTTCACGATCTTCTGATACAGCATAAGCATTCAATATAATATTTAGTATCAGCAAACCAGAAGTTAAGCAAAGAAAGCAAAATACTAGTCCTTTTATTAATACTGTTTTCTCATTCACATATTTGATTTTGGGCATATCCCTAAGCTCAATTCTCAATTAAATGGTTCTCTACAGTCAGAGAATGTCATCACTTTAATCTTGAAATTGATGATTCAGATTCATGCAGGCTTTTGCATTAAAATTATTTCGGAAAATCATAGCAATATTAAAGTACAATTTTTCTCAGAGAATGAATAATGCCCTCAGGCCAGTGCAGGTAATTCAAGTCT
This sequence comes from Lagopus leucura, assembly GCF_019238085.1. Lineage (NCBI taxonomy): Eukaryota > Metazoa > Chordata > Aves > Galliformes > Phasianidae > Lagopus > Lagopus leucura. The sequence goes on along the minus strand of NW_024962263.1, from coordinate 55,327,761 downwards.
GTAACAGTGAAATTACGTGACACGCTGTCTTTGAATTTTAAGCATGAAATAGTTTCCCTTTACAGTGTTGGAACTGAAATGTGAAAAATTTCCCTTTTCCTTTCACGTTTGAAATTTTATTACATTTGTTGATACTTATAAAAGATTGTTTTAAACAACAAGTTTTATCTTGGCTAAGCTTCACAAAATAATCTGAAGTTTTAATTCCCGAATGATGGAATTGTTAATGTGAGGTAGTAGTATTTGCTGTTGGGCTTTGCTAACTATAGGCTTTTGAGCACTGAGAAGGAACTGTGAATCTGGTCATTGTGTACCCAGCATAAATGGCCACTTGGCTCTCTACACCTGATTGAATGGTTGAATCAGAAATTAATTTGGCCAGGGCTTCCTTTTAGTCTTGGGTACATCAGTCGAAAACAGTAGCAAACTAATTAAAGGCTGGCAATACATCCCTGCTATTGATTTTGCCTCCAGGAAGGTGGAAGCTGGAAAAGTGAAGTCTAAAAGGAAATAGTGTGGCCTTTATCACCTCTCTTCCACTAGAAAGAGGGAGAAAATGAAATAATTTTACCTATTTTTTAGTACTTTCCTCATGCTGTTCTCTCCAGGGGGAAGGTGTTGAGGAACAGTAGGTCCCCATGTGGACCTCAGACATTCTCAGAGAAGATACACTCCCTCCTTCCTAGGGATGAGTAATGATCCTTCAGCTGAAGCTTCTAACATGGACTGAATATTCCTATGAAGATCCAGTAGCAAATAGGGAAGTAATAGTTGGCAGTGTGGGATGTTCATGATAATCCAAGAGGGAGTGATTCTCATTTTTGAAGAGGAGATTACCTTTTATTTGAAAGCTGTGGTATGTCTTAGTTATAGCAAAACTAAACATACTGGTGGACTTCTTTTCTGACATGTTACCCCTCTGCCAAGGCTGCTGGAACACCTGTCTGAAGAGATTTCAGTATTTTCTCTTTTATTCCAAATCACTGTGGTGCAGCCTCTTGAAGAATCCTGAGAAACATTTGTTTTCTGTGACCTCCTCACTCCGTCAAGGAGAGGGACAAATGTTTCCGTACAGGTGCTGTATACACAAGAGTACAGAAAGGCTGTGTAAAAGATCTAATTAGTTTTGACTAAATCAGAGTGCAGGCTTTATGCATGCCATGCTCATAAATCTTCAGTCTAGATTGAAAACTTGAAAGAATTGAAAATTTTGTGGCTTATGATCAAATAGCATGTGTTGATATTTGTGCAATTTGTGGTAGCTTGTTGAATTGAAGGCAGAGATGACACAAGCATATATCACAGCATGTAATCTCAGGTAAAGAGGTTTTTTTTTTGTTTGTTTGTTTGTTTAGTGTTCCTTTATCATAAGAGAGACCAGATTTCAAAACAACTGCCTCTAGTTCTGGAGGAAAATTTGGGCTTAAACGGGGGTATTAAGAAGCAGGACACTGCAGGTTGAACTTTATAGCTCCACTACTTTTTTTTTTTAACATGGTTGACATTAGAATTAGTTTGTTGCTGTTCAGTTTGCCTCTTTTGACTCTACTTTTCTACTGAAAATGTCTGGGGTTAATGAATCTGTGGGATCTGTTTTGTGGATATTTTTGAAATACATTCTTTACAAAATAGGCTTTACATCCTTTTTTTTACTTCAGTTGTTGAAAAATTCATTTCTGTTCCCATAGAGAAAAAAAAAAAAAGGAAGACTTTTTTTTTTCTTGTTTATAACCTATTTTAATCACATCCACTAATGACAAAGCCAGTCAGGTGGGTGAGAAATTTGGTGGGAAAGCTTGGTGCAGATTTGCTTTCAGGCATGGAAAGTGAAAAAAACTGATTTTAATTTTAGGCTGAAGAACAGTATAGAAACACAGAATGGTTGTGGTTGGAAGGGCCTCTGAAGATATACTAGTCTGATCCACTGCTCAAAGTGTCAACTACAGTGTACTGCTCAGGGCCATGTCCAGTTGGGTTTTGAATATTTCTATAGACAGAAATCTCACAACATTTTTGGGAAACCTGTTCTTTTATTTGACTAAAAAAGATTTTTTCTGTGCTTAAATGAAATTTTCTGCGTTTAAATTTGTGTCCATTGTCTCATGCATTCACTGGATAACACTGAAGAGCCTGATGCCATCTTTTGTACTTTTATCTCTTAAGCTAAAGATAAGATCTGCCTTGATAAAATCTGTCTTGAGATATTTATTCCTGAGTCTAAACACTACCAGCCCTCTTACCCTCTTTTATGACAGGAATCCCATAATCGTCTCTGTGGCCTTTTGCTGGACTGTCACCAGTGTGTCCATATTTCTCTTGAACTAAGGGCACCTAGAACTGGACCCAGCACTCCAGATTTCTCACCAGGGCAGAGTAAACATGAAGTATCACTTCTCTTGACTTGCCGGAAATGTACTTCCTAGTGCATCCCAAGAGGCTGTTGCCCTTCTTTGCTGCATGGGTGCATTGTTGGCTCATGTTCAACTTGCTGTCTAGCAGAACCCGCAGATCCTTTTCTGAAAGAAAAAAGAGAAAGGATAGTGCTATGACCTCTCAGTATAACCACTAGATTTTACTTCACTCGTAGTCCTTGATATGGGTGTCAGGCTATTTCTTGATAATATTATGTGATGTTGGAAAAAGGTTTGCCATTCTTACTATTATACCCAAAAGCTTAAAAATGGGGACAACAAATGCAACCACTCCTAGAAATCAAATAAAGAAAACCCTAAATCTACCATTTTATTAAAGGTAACTTGGATTCTGATGCACCGTTTAAAATATGTGAATTGTCAGTATTTTCAAAATTTATTGTATTTTGGGGTATTATATAAATACCTTTTCTGTAATGTATTTTTTCATTGAAGTATTATTTGTGATTTCCAATAGTTTTGTTACTCTTTCTATAATCCTTGTTGCTTTATATGTAATGGATTCAATAGCTTCCATTGCATCAGCAGAACAGCTTAATCTGTGAATGAGCAACATGTCTGTTTTCAAATAGCTGAACATCAGCTTGAGTTGACTGTGATACTGAATTCATTGTGCCATTCATCTATATCACTTCTTTGCAAACCAGGCTATGTAAGCATGATTGCATACACATTATAATTAGCTGGTTTTGCTCTCATTTACTAAGAGAAGGTCAGATTAGTGCCCAGTACCAAAGTCATTGAAATCAAGAAGATTCTTTGAACAGAATGTAGTAAGATCTCATTCTAAAAAGTAATCTGCTAAAACAATATGGAAATAATATTTTCTCTTGAAAGTGATAAACTTTATTATCAACAGAGCATAACCAGTAAACAAAGTAATTTAATCTCCAAGTAAATTGGAGATTTAGACAGATTGGCTATCTTGAGTTGACATATCCCAGACACAGCTCATTTTATTTTCTATCCATAAATTAAAGATTGTATTCCAGCTACCTATCTACATTACTTTGTTCTCCTGAACATTTTTTTTTTGCACGTCTGATTTAGAAACTCCTGAAAAAGCATCTGATTTTATGTACACAAGTGTACATGTACACATCCATGCATACACATATACCTGTAGTAGGCCACAGACTGACAGTAGCTGCCAGTTTATTCAACATCTTGTAAACGATGGTTGTGGAAGTGACTTTGGATGAAAAGCTATTCTTAATATAATTGCTGTTTCCCTAGTAGTACATTCAAAATTAGAAGAAAAAATAAATAAATGTCATTAAAATACCAAAATTGTGATAGGTCTGGAGTACAGGAAGGATTTATTTGGGGTGGGACAGAGACTGTATGCCTGATACTGTGGAGACTGTATAATATTGTGAGGTACGAGCAGACAAGCAGAAATTGGCACACCATTATGTTCACAGTGTAGACTAAGGAGGGAGGACAGTGTGGTGACTTCATCCAGTGGATTCTATGAGTGAATGGTATGAACTCCTCCCTTCCACAACGCTGAACAAGGGATCAGGGTGGCCAGTTTGGAATGAGCTATTATTAAAAAGGTAGTGGTACATTCCCCCCATGGTAGCATTGTACACTGTATCATGGCAGTAGAATACACAGTGTGAATGAGCATTCAAATAGAGATTGAGCTGTGGAGCTGTGCCTTGTCTTTGAAGAATGGAGTTGTGAGAGGCTTGATGTTCATATTTCTTTGCCTAAGCAGATGTCAGTGAACTTCACATTTGAAGGGAGGTTCTCATTACCAATCAGTATGTCTTCACTCTCTTACCATTAGCTTTTGCAGTTCCTGAAGTTAATGAACAAGTTGCTGTGAGGAAGTTCCAACACTTAGGAGTTTTATGCTTTCCTGTTGCATTGATCCAGAGCTGGAGTGAGCTTTCAGCAGCCATGCATCATTATGCTCTTATGACCATTCTTTTCTTTTTCCTGATTTAGAAGAAAACAAAAACAAAACGTCTAGAAATTATCAACACAAGTTCTTTAGAAATACAAATACTGATTTCCTAGATGTGATGATATGTAAATATTTATGCTGCCTTTCAGCAAGTGATTTTTCATTTGTCTTTGTTTGTCTCCGTGAGTTTAAATTTGGTGCTTGAAAGGACTGGTGTAATTGTTGAGTTTCGGTCTTTGAAAGTTACACAGCACACACAGTCATGGCTATCAACAATACCAACTATTGTTCTTAGGTAACATGTCCAGCAAATTGCTGCCACTTCAGAGTACTTGAGAATGTATTTACATTGGAGTGAATAACTGCAGGACCGAGGGCCAACCACCTTTGGCTTCTTAATCAGAGAGCTACTGGAAGCCAAAAACTTTGGAACATTCAGGAGATGAAGAGCCTCGGGAGTGGCTGAAAGCCACCTTCTTTTTCAGGTGGCTTCCCACTGCTTCGCTGTAATAGAGGGAAATGGGGTGTACATTGACACTGCAGGTGAAAGCTGTAATGTCAGCCTAACTTGTTTTCCCATTGCTAGGAATTCTAATTCATAAGCAGCATAATGTTTTTGTTGCCTGTGTGGCATGCCTTTGACACAAGAGAAACAATTCAGAAGCAACAAGCAGTCCATCATGGCAATGATCATTGTTGTAGTAGAAATATATGTCATTTCCAGCCCAGAGCATCACTAAAGGGAGTGACTAAGCCATAAACGAGGAATAAAATAATGTTGAGATGTGCCTATTTCCAGAGCAAGTACCATATTGGAATGGTCCTTGTTAAGTTACTTTCAGAGCTCTTTTTTGAAATACAGAATTATTAGTGGAGGAATGGAAAAGAGTAGAAATCTGTTAATACACACAAAAAGAAACAAGATATTGTGCTTCCTTTTCAAATCTAAACAGAGTCATAGGGTAGGCTAGCTGTAGGCTACCTCTGCTATATGCTTCAGATAAGATACTCCACACTGACAGAGGCTCCCAAAATTTTTGGAATGCAGTTCTCTATCAACACCACACATTCTTTGCTATCCACAATGCTCTGTTATCAGCTTTTTTATGAAAAACATTCTGATAGTATAGTTTCCAGCTGCTTCCCATAACTCGTATGGTTTATTCACTACTGTTTGGAAAACTGATAATGTAGCCAGGAGCTCCTGTCATAAAAAAAACTTTTTCACAGAATAATTATTGCCAATTTGAGCACAAAAGCTTGGCTCTGAAAGTACACACACAGAGAAACTCTGCCATGTTGTATTCACTTACAGAAAAAATGTTGGAGATTGTATTGAGGCAAAGTGGTGAAAAGCATGAATCATTTCTACTTAAACTGTACCTCATTTTTAAAGTGTGGAGATTCTAGATTATGTAACAGCTCTCAAATGTTGAGGATATTAGGACATACAAGTACATGTGTATGACTACAGACATAAAGAAGAAAGCCTACAACATATATGCTTTCTTCTACAATGTAGTACAACGTTGTGAAGTGGGAGTACACTTTGTTTTGCCTTAATGAAATCACAAAGGCAGTTTTAATGGGAATATTTTTATTTATTGAAACTGACAATGCAGGTATTTACGGATCCTTATTCTTACTGGAATTTGTAATTCTAATCCTATATGGATGAAAACATTGCAGTGAACACTTGCATACAAACTCACGCTTAACAGACAACAATATTTTGGAATAAATACAAAACCTGAACAAGTTGCTTGGGTTACTGAAAATATTTTTGTAATTGATAATTCTCACTCAGAGAGCGATAAATGTGTACCAGAAGTGATTGTTATTAGCTGTATTTTATCACTAACTCCAGATCTTGTGGCAGAGCAGGGCTACAAAGCAGAACTTTCTCTAATTTTTAAAGCATTTTTATCCATCCTCTGAGCTCAAGAGAAGCAAAGGTACTTTTGTTAGCTTGATATTGATACAAAACTAGAAGTACACTCAGTAAATTTGAACTTCATGGAAAGAATTACAAATTGTTGGAAGAGACATAAGAGTTTATAAGGTAGTGCGATTTCTTTTCTGAGATGCTCTGAATCCATGCCTGATAATACTTTCAGATTTTAGGAAGGTGTAGAATAATGGTAATGTGTAGTCAGTGTTCAAAGTGCTACTCATGTCTATTGAAGTTTTTTTAACTCTTAATGAACTTTTTAATTTAGCTGTTTTTAAGAAGGAGAAGACAAGATGCTTCTAAGAAAAAAGCAAACACCATGGAGATATTGTGTAAGACAATAGTGGAAAGCAAAATGGTAAGATAAAGGAGGATGAAAAGCTCTCCAGAAAGTACATCGTCTACTTTTAAGTAGCAGAAGAAAGTTTTTGATCTCATATAATGATTTTGGCCTAAGGCTGCTCCAGTGTGGTATCTTATTTCTCCCTATCAGATGAAAAGGCATATTATCATGCCCATCCTATTTCATTTCTTTGTATTTCATTTATATGCACTTTTCCTACACTTCCAGAAGACTGAAAAGTAATCTTTTTTGCTGAAGTTTTCTTCTATCTTTTCTCTTTCCTAAAATACGTTGTCTTACTATGGGAGCCTTGAGACCTTCAGTTCTTAGAAGTATGCTATGCTTGGCCCTGATCTTTGCTCCTCCTCTGCTCCCTGTTTTTGAGATAGTTGCTGTCTTGCATTTATTCCAGTTTTCTTCAAGAGAATACATTCTCTGTGAGGAATCTAAGTATGTAAAATTGACAAATGCAAAAATTAGAAGTAAGTATTCTTAGAATCATGCATATATTTATATTTACATTCTCAGGATGATTTGTGGATTTTTTTTTACCTTGTTAATGTTTCTTTGCTTTAAATCATGAGTATTCTGATGATAGACCTCAGGTTTTCCAACAGTTTATGCGTTAGAGGATTCCATCAGAAGCATTGGAGCTCTGTTTATATGTAGTACTCAATCCAAGCAAAGGAGATTTAAAAGGCAGAAATACATTCTATAAACAAGTAAATAATCTAGGCAGTTTTCTGGTTATAATATACGAGCACATTTGTGCAATTTTGAGTATTACATAGGTTGCTCCAAACATAATGCCTCCTTTTTATTTCCATGGAAGCTGCAACATATGCAGGAAGCACACTAACACTATTTAATAGAGCACATTGCTAGTTATAAAAACTATTTTTCAGCACAGTCACCATCATTATCTGTGCATTTTCACCAATGATGAACGAGAGCCTTCGTGTTGCTCTTGTAAAAATGTCAATAAGCGGAGGTGACACAGTGTTTAACAGCTGCTATGATGACATAATTGTGGGAAAATATTGCCCATGCAGTGCATCTTTCACTGGCCTGAACAGATGAAAGTCAGAAGGTGCCAAACAGGACTATGCAGTGCACGGAGTAGGACACTTAAGGCAGAGTTGATGATGTGTTCCACAGTCTTCAGACTGGTGTGGGGGTTGGCATTATCATGTTGCAAGAGAAAAGTTGCCCTCTTCTCTGGCCCAGCTCTGGAAGTTTGAGCCTTCAGCTCAGTTATCATCATGTTGTAGTGGTCAGAGTTGATGGTTTGTCCGGGTTTCAGGAAATCCAGAAGCATCACCCCTTTCCTATTCCAAAAGTGCACATCGCTTTACCTGATTAGGGTTGTGTCTTGAATTTTTTCTTCGGTGAGGAATTCACACATTGCCACTCCATGGACTGCTGTTTTGACTCTGGCTTGGAGTAGTAACACCACCCTGCGTCAGCGGTAATGATGCCATCCTGGAAACTGTCACCTTCAAGCTTGTATTCACTAGGTCCTGATGAAATTGCGAACAATGTTCTTTCTATTCCTGGATGGTGCATTCATGGGATGCACCTGGCACAAACTTAGCAACATTGCTGTCCTGTTTCTAATGCAGTGAAGCCGATATTTGAATGTGTACAGTTCCCTGGTCATAATCTGCTAATTTATGTGGATGAGTTGATTGAGACACTCTTCATTTGTAGTGGGACGGCTGCGTATGGCCATCTGGAATGTGGCTTGTCTTACTCGTTGCTGCTGTCACTGCTGAAATGCACCACCCACCACATCACTGTGCTCACATCTGCTGTTTGGTCTCCATAAATGTTCAGCAAATGTCTGCTGATGAATGTCAATGGGTAACCATTTTTCTCTCTACATGGAGGATTTCAGTGACTTTTCTCTGCTTCCTGAACTCTTCCATATCAGACGCCATTTTGTCAGACTACTCTTCTACTGTCTGACACAGAGTAATAAAATGTAATGGAATATTGGCAGGGAGATTAAACCTCTACCATCATAACACCAGCACTACCCCTGATGTTGTGGGCTAACATCTTAAAATAGGAGGCGTTACTTTCAGAGCAACCCTCACACCTTTCTATAAACACTTCAAAAGAGTAAGAGAAGCAGGTACCTTGATGTCTGCATAGTAGATAATAGTGTGTTACTTGATTATATGTATCGTGGAACAGTGCTATTAATTTAGCATGGTAGAAAAATTAGTCTTAAATGTGATGAAGGGTAAACATGAATAACACCACCACCAGTATATATAATTAGTCTTTTGTTAGATTATACATTAGGTATTTTTGTAACAAGCACAACTGAAATCTTCAGATTGGCTTGTAATTAGGCTCCTTTCCAAAAGTAATCCAGTAATACAATAGCTGCCGAAATTGCAGTTCAACTTAATTTCACTGACTTTGATTTTTGGACCAAAAGCATTAAGCTTAAACTAGTGAAAAATGTACAAAGTGTGCATTCAATTATGGAGTAATTAGATACTCAATCACCCTTATATCACACTAGGGATTCTCCAAGAAAGGAGATACTACTTACTGCAGTGTATAAAACTGCTTTGTTAATTAGTTTAGCACTAATGGAGATTAAGAAAGTGTCACTTTGTCAAAGCATTAGTTTGCCTATGTAGAACCTTAAGAATGCAGAGTTTTGGTTTCTTCTGAGCTCTTTGAGCTTCTGAGCTTACTCAGATTGTTCATCTGATCAAGTATCTTTTGTCTACAAGAGAAACCTTCCTTTTCAGGCAGGGGTTGGTCCCTGCACCATCTTATCAGTAGCTTACTGAAAAACATGTCAGAGTCTGAGAATAACTTGCTGTCATTATGTGGTTGCTTTTTTATTTTATTTTATTTTATTTTATTTTATTTTATTTTATTTTATTTTATTTATTTATTTTTAATGTTGCACCTTTGTGCTAAGCCCCAGGTAGAACTGACAATCCTCTGTGCTATTGCATAAAGTGTAACTATGGCTAAAATCAGCTGCTCTGTGAAGGACCTACAGTTTCCCTTAGAATGTAGCCACTAGAAGTGGCTAAAAATTCTTCATGTTGATCATCAAATGATCCTGCTGCCAAATCTCATGGCTTTGGGGGGGTGTGTTGTCTATGTGGAGAGAATACAGAAATCATTGCACAGTTTGTCCTGCATGCAGACACCTACTCCTTGACATTGTTGTAGGTGACTGACAGCCTTTACACTCCTGTTGTCTTGAAGGAAAAGAGTAGAAACTCTCTAGAAATGTGCTGACTATTCCTGCAAGTAGTTGTTGTAGCTCCAGGTAATCTATTGCACCCAAGCACTTATGGATTCCTTGTGTATACATTCTGAGTGCTAAAATAACTTCAGGAAAGATGAGATTGCTAGTACAACAGGATGAAATGATTTGTCATTCTCATACCTACCACTTCTGAAGTGAGGCAACTCAGCAGCTGATTTCTTAAGGTTGTGCTGTAGCACATAAGTATGTGTTTGCATGAAGCCAAATATTAATTTATCTCTACTGCTGATGAATATGAATATTGCTGCTATCAGGAGGAACAAAATGGGCCATTGCTTTAAATCTGAGCCCATCTGACACCCATGAAGGCTGTGTACTCAGCACTTTTCTTGGTAGGGCCACTAGGATGGTAAATGGTGAAAAAAAAACCTTCTGTGTAATAGTATATTTTACTTTCTATTTAAAACTATGCTCTCCACATTAAAATCAATTACCTGATAGATTCAGAAAGCCAATAAAGCTTTGTTTCAAGTTTACTCCTGCACTTGGCATTTTATATTGCCATTTCCTCCATTGCTATTAAATCTTCCAGTGCTGGCTTTACCCTACAGGAGAAGAATCAGGACCATTATGTCCATGAGGTATATACCCGGAAACTGCCCCCACCTGCTGTCCATGGAACCCCTACTTTTAGTTTCTCCTGTCTCCTTGGCTGGACCTAAACATTCTTTCAGACCCACTGTGGAGGAATTTCAGTAACATAATTGTTCCATTCTCTTTTCAGAGAGGGAGAAGACAATGCTCCCACAGTGCCCTTGGATGAGAAATGGAAACTTTTGAGGCTGCTGCTTCAGTTGAACCACAAAGCCTGTATTGTTTGTCTTCATCTAATTCAACTCTGATAGACAGCTGTGACAGTTGTTCTGTCCACACAGTTCAGTGAAATTCTGGAAATGGGGCTGTACATTAAAAGAAGAAAGCATTAAATCTTCCAATTTACACTGTTAGCTATTTTTAAATGGTAATAATCATTGCTTATGTAATTTCCTTTTTTGCAGTAGCATTCAATAGTGGTCTGTGATCCAAATAATACTAATTTTAAGCTTGGTATAAATGTTAATATATAGAGAAATACTCATTGTTTTGAATGTTACATTTAATTCTATTTTGTAGCATCTCTTTTGCTGTCAGTAACCATCTTTTCTGTAGGGGGGAGGTGTGTTCTGTAAAGCTAATAAAACCATTGGTTGTTCACAAAGTATTATACAAATTCAGAATTCTTTTTTGGGCAGAAATGAACACTTCTCTGACAAGCACTTAACATGGCCTACCAGAAAAAAGCTGAATGACATTTGCATTATTAGGAACCTTATTTGAATAAAAAACAACTTTGGAATAAGGAAAATTAATTGATATAACAGCAGACAGAGTCATGGAATTTTACAAAGAAATTATCATTTTAGGCAGAAAATTATCAGCCTTTGTTCTCCTGTGAATTATGACAGTTCCATTTGTTTCTGCACATGGCTGAGGATGGTGGTCTGAGGCCCTTCTCTGCAGGTCCTGAGCTGCTGCACAGCATGGGAACTGCCATTCTGGGCCACACATGACACAGCTCTGACAGAGCAAAAGAGAGAGAAGTAGACCAAGCCTGCAAGACAAGCTCTTAGCTTACAGTTCCTTCTAAACACATAGCACTGAAAAACAATGTCACATGGTGTGAATAGCTTTGGTCTCCATGGCTTTCGGTACGGTCCATTTTGCTAGCACGTTTATGGTGAGACCTGTGTGAGTGCAAGAATGCAGAGACACAGATGGCAAGCTTCAGGCAGTGCACAATGGAGATGCAAACAGAGGTTCACAAAGCAAAGGTTACTCCCTGGGAGCAGATGGGTGAATCATCAATCACAAAGTCATCACCATGCAGTGGTAAATGTAGTGTCACAAGGCATGCTTACTCCATCTCTGGGGGGCTGCTGCTGAATAATGAGTAGCAAATTCTCAGAGTCATATATGTGTGTATTAGGGACAGGAGAAACAATAGGAGAAACCCACACACTGCGTATGAACATGGTGAGAGGGAGTGGATGCTGCTCACTGGTTCATGTGGTCGTAACTATGTGTACTGCAGGAATGTGTGGAGATACACGCAGCTGACCTTGGTGTTGCAATAAGAGCATGTAAGTCCATCATGAAGTCATCTGTTCATGAGGATTAGTGGAGTTGTCGTTAATAAATTGCTCCTTGAGCCTATGAAAACTCATATTTCTTAAGAGTTGTGTATAAGAATTTTCCTATCTGCAACAGCCCAGCATTTACATCAAAGTAACAGCCTCAGTGGATGCTGCCCCTCTTCCATCTGCAGGGACTCAGTGGTCCTTATGTGCCCCTTTCAATTTGGAATATTCAATGATTCTACAACTCCTCAGGCAATTGCAACAATAACCCAACTCCAGAGCCTGGTATCCTCCATACTTTGCCGTAGGGCAGGGTGGAGTCTCTGCATAAAGATTGCTATACGTAGTATCCAGTCTGCAAAGGCTTGGCCAGGTTGTCTGCAGATATTGTGTGATAATCTGTAGTTGTCAGGTTCTGCTCTGAAATCTCTAAAAAAAAAAATAAAAAAGGAAAAATACCTGCCAGTTGAGGGCATCTTCCTATCTCCTTGCACCAAGTAAGGAAAGTCCTCCAAAACTGGAGTTAACCAGACTATGAACCTGGTGCTTCTTGGAATGTGTACTTAACTCATTCAGAAGATCTTTTCCCTTTGCACGTGATGTATTATTAACTATTGGGTATTAACTGAAAGGAACTCTAATGTTAATATGGCAAATATTGACGTAATGATGAAATCTGAAATAGTTTATTCTCTGAATAAATATGTTCCTTATCTTGGAGCTGGCTGATATTATTCTGGCTGTGAAATACAGATACATTGCAAAACAAATGATGTAATGTCTCCACTGAAAATCTGAAGTCCATTACTTCCTTTTCCTGTGCTCCCTTCCTGTGTTTGCTGTTCTTTCCTGCATTGCTGTGGACTTTGAAACTTGAGTCGTATAAATCCTACTACTGAGGAACTGAGGCTTGTAAACTTGTCTCAACATTTGTGAAATTTATTTATTTATTTATTTATTTATTTATTTATTTTTAAGGCTTGGCTTAAAAAGAAATGAAAAAAAAATGCAGGTAAAAATACTTACAACTGTATTTTGGCTTTAGAACCAGATCTAATTATAACAAATTCATTTGCAAAAGGCACTCCTAATTACAGAGCGGTCAACCCACATTTGTGGTGTGTTGGGAAAAATTAAATTAGTCTTTCTGGTTTCAGTAGGAATCCACAGGGAGGAATTTGCAGAAAGGGCTCTCTGTGTATTCCTTTGGTTACACTGCACCCATGAGAGGCTTTATGAAGTGTGGCAAGACTCTCTTACTCTTCAATTAGAGTTCCATATGCCTGCCTTGTATTAACATTTTTAAGAAATCATAAAAATTGATAAAGGTGTTCTAAGAGTAATGTAAGGCCCTCAATTAATAATGTCCTTTTCAAGTCTACAGCCACTAAAATTGTCCTAATTAGCTTGCTATCCGCACTGGAAGTGTTTTTAAAGGTAATTATTAGTGTCAGTGGTGCACCGTATAATTTTAAAGACTTATTAGATATGTGAATTAGAGGTTTCCAGGAGGCGTGGAGGCTAGAAGAAATTCACAGGTAGGAGTTACACACTTGATCCAGAAAGTTATGATATCATACTTAGAAGAAGCTAAGTGCCTCATAGGCAAAAGCTGGCTTTGCAGCCTTCAGGTAAATGTTAGGATAATACAGAGAATAAGAAACACAGGTTTTGGGAGAAGACAGGTGAGGTGGGACAGTACGTTCCCTGTAGTTGACCTTCGCACTGCAATTGATAGGCTCTTTGGATTCCTCTGTAGTTTTCTGAAGCTCTGAAGGAACATTTGGAGATCTAAAGCTCTTCAAAGTGTTCAGAGCACTTTGAACTGTGGGGGGTGGCCATGGGCTCCTGCTTAATCAGATCAGGTCTGTGTGCTTTGTTCATCCTTCGTACAGCAGCGCTGCCTGCTGAAATGCCAGGCAGCTGGAGAACGATTCACCACATCTCCTTGAGATTGGGCCTTGTAGAATGTGTTGGAAGTGTTCAGGTGCACATTTATTTTTGAAACCGTAACTGTCTGTGTAGCTATGTATGTTAGCACACATCTCTGTGTTTATTCATATCTTCAGAATACTAGACATAGAAAAACTGTTCGAAAATGAATGTTAAGAGTTTCTAATTAAAGCTAAGAAGTACCACTGTGAAGAGTATGTGCCTAACATCAGTTCACCACCACTGTACATATTCAGTTGGTGTTTGTATGAGTGGATATTTTCCCCTTTTCCTGATGTCCAAGTGCTGCTTACTTCTCTTGTCCCCATTATTTTTTATTTAGTCACAGGACCTTCACACTGGGTGATGTTCAAGAAGACATAATCATTAATCTTTTCCTGGGGCTTACTCTCTTTGTTTGAATGCTTCAGGTGTATTAATGACTTTTTCACTCATTTTTCAAATGCCTTCAATCCTGTATCACCCACCTGAGGGACATTCCTCTGATCACAGAGCTGTTACCCATACAATGCCAGGCATAAGAAGTAGAGCAGTCAGCTACTTTAGAGAGAGAGAGAGAGACTCTTCATAAGGCCCTGTAACACATGTGTGATTTCATCTGTGAAGTTATCTAGCCAGCATTGACTCACTGGTCAGGTTACTTCTTCAGCCTTCTCCCGATGAAGTAATGATTTCAACTGCAAGGTTTGTTTTTCAGTGCTGGGTCATTTCTGTGGCTCTTCCATCCAGTATCTTCAAATCCTTCTTGCTGGTGCTCTTATCATGCTGTGTACAGAGGCAGTCTCAGCTTTTCATTTCTGCTTGTCTTATCCAGTGCCTGACCTCATTTTGATTCAAAGAGACCCTGCACCTCCCCAGGTATCAGGCAAACAACAGGAGATGGGATCTGAGGAAAGGAAATATTAGGTAAACATTGAAAGAATTTGCCCTATAAAGTATACAATGAGTTACTTAAGCCATGAAAAACAAAGATAAAGTGTAAAGGTAGCAGAGAGCAAAGACAGCATAAAGAAATTTCCTTTAATGTACTTTTATCTAGCAGAGTTGTGGTTGGAAATGTTCCTTCTCTATTCCAATCTCCACTAAAGCTCATTGAATCTGGCTCATTCCAGGTGAAACTTGCCCATTTGGGGTGAAAGTGGCTCATTTTAGGTGACAACCAACTGTCAAATCAGTGATTACAAGTCACATGCAGCGTGCATTGTTCCCAGAGTCTGCTGTTCTCATGTCCCTCTCCTACCAGCACCAGGAAAATGATGGCACAGAGCAACCCTTATCCCACATGTCACCTCTTCACCACATTCCCTGTGGTTTACGTTTTGTTCCCCCAGGAAAACAATAAAGAAATAAACACAGACTCCACTATTTTGAAAAGTAGAGCACTCGTGAAAGCTGGCGATTCAAGAATATAAGCATTGTTTAAGATGATGGTTATGTCTGAGATGGAGATGAAAAACATCTTGATCTTACATAGACATAAACTTCTTGCATCCCTTAGGCTTTAATATAAACATGCACTATAAACAGTGTTTTCTGAAGTGCCTCTCATGTAAACATCTGACAGTGGTGAGCATGAAGCAGATGAAAGCTCTGATAAGGCAGAGAAACACAGAACTGCATATGATACACTGTGTCAGTCGAACTGTAAATAGCAGGTATAAAGTAATTCTGGAAAATATATGTTTAACCTCATGTTGTGAAGATACCAGATTTCTGCTCTATAGGTCAGCTGGAAGTGAAATTTCATTATCTTGAGTCACAATTAGAAAAATGTTTGATCTCTTTACATGTATAATCTTATGTGTGGCTGAGCAAAAAGAAAAAATGCAAACGAAAGGTAGCGGAAAGATTTATTCATAGCTTAGAAACATGCAGTAATTCACAGAGATAAGGAGATGTTTACTCAAGAGGAAAATCAAAAACAAACACAAAAAACCCTGAGAGCTGTGTGCTCTTGGCAGCAAAGCCAGTAATGATTATCAAGTGCACGAGTCTCAGTGTGAAATTACAGGCTGCCATTTAGCAGATCTGCCGCAGCGTTTTGAACCTTCCTGATTTCTTGGCATTGTACATTTTGTCCACCCAAGCTCCACACAATTCAAAACAATATCCTAGAAAACATGAGGCCAGAGCATCCTAAAACGTCCATACTAGGGCTATTCCGAATGGCAAATGGACTTGCAGAGCCAAAGAATCTGTTTGCAGCAGAATCCTTGCTGTCTGGCATTCAGATGTTGATGTGACTGGACAGAATTTTTACAGGTGTCCCGTAAAGATGTTTAATTGCACTATATCATCCAGCCACTAGATGTCTGCATGCTATAGAGCTTGAGGCAGGTTTGGTTCCCAGCGGACAAAGGAAACGCAGTGTCTGTGGATGTCTCACTTTGTATCATAATCTGGCATCTGTTTTTTTCTGAACTATGCCCCTTGTTCAAGGAGGGAGAAGAGATACTCTGCAAGAAAAATCATATATATGAAAACTGAGTATGGTTTCTATTAAAAATGGAAAGGAAACACTAGATTGAGCCATTTTCAAATTGCATCTTCTAAAATAAAATTCACATATAAACTCTGGAAATCAAATAAAACTGTGACACCTGAGTTGGAACAGATTCCAGTGAAGCGAGTTGCTCATCTGCACCAGCAGCAGCAGCTTACAGCACAGACAGTGTAAGTCTGGCTGTGGTAGTGATGTGAATGGGGATGCCCTTTCTCCCAGCATTTCCTCAGGGCACAATGATCTGCTGCCCTTCCCAAGTGCCAAGAATCATGTGGAGAAAAAAACCAACAAGCTTTCAGAGCCTTTGCAGTGGTACAGTGTGAAAGTAATGGATCATTTGCAGTGTCCTGTACTCCCTGCATTTGAGCTCTGCCTCCTTCTCCAAGGACTCTGGACACCTGTATGGCATTTCTTTTCCTTGTTCCAAGATACAAGCTCCTCTTGCTGCTCCTGGATGCCTTCCCCTGCTGCTGGGGTTTCTTTTTGAATGCATTTAGTAGTGGGTGGTTGCAGAGCACAACTGCTCTACATGTTCTACTTGATGTGATAGTATTTACAGTTTCCTAAGATTTGAGCCCTGTCTTGTGTTCAGACTTTCCTTGCTTCCTCACAGCTCTTGGTTAATTAATCAAGTAGCAGTACCTAAATCCAGTTTCTCATGAACAAAATTGACTCTAATATTAAGGATTCAGTTGCATTTTAGAGTTGATTACCATAATTGTGCTTAGTGTTGCATTGCAATTGACTGTGCTTTTAATCACTAAAAGGCTTGCAGGCGCTCCAAAGCTCATTTCACACAGTTTTCACTTGATAAATGCAGAGAAGGAAAACCCTTTCAGGGTCTTGTATTTACCAGGTGCAGAAACATTCTTCCACTGTCCTTAACCAAGTGTCAAATTCTGTCTTTGTGGCCTATGTACAGAGCAATGATGATGTTTTTCTGTTTTTAAGTAGAGGTACAACTGATAGGTTGCTTGTTGCTTCTTTTCAAATTAGAGCTGCATCAGTTCTGTTGTCATATACATGAATGCTAAACTATGGAGTTCATGCTCTGCAACACTGCTTCTTAATTCACAGAAATCCTGAAATTATTTGGGGGCAGATGAGTTGCCTTGAGAGGAAAGCCAACTGTATGCCTGATCTTGTGGTCACAAGAATATGCTGTGGCACTCTGGGGCAGGGTAAGATGCAACCCTTTGCTCTTCCTTCTCCCTTTTTGTTCTGTGATTAAAATGTGAACCATTAAACTGTGAAAAATCTCATCAAATATAAAACTTTAGTTACTGATGACAAACCTTCGAAGGTCAGACTCTGTGGTGATTTCTTGCATTAGTTGTAGGTAATGAGAGGAAATGTATCTCCCTCTTCTGTTCAAAGCAGGAAAAAGAATTGACGCTTACATTTATGAACAAACAGCTGGAAAGATTACTCACTGAATGCAGGTGAATTTGTAAATGTGTATGCACTTGCAGGTTCAGGATGTTTAATAGACATTCTTCTTTTACCTTCGTATATGTTCCTTTCATGAGCACAATCAATTTTCTTAGGAGAGGCAATTCTACGGCTTAGGATTTTTATTTTGGTAATAGAAGCATTCAAAATCTGACTGCAGATAATGCCAAATGAATCTCCTTCCTCTCAAAGGTACACAAGAAATACAACTTTTGTAGTCATACCTATCATCTATTAGAAATAAATCAAGCTGCCCATATCTAAAGATGTTTCACCAGAACTGTTCCATGCTGGTACCTAACAACAAAGCAACCCGCTTTCTACCTTTGTTTTTTAAGTATTTATTTTTATTTCTCAATGAGAGATAAAAAAGGAGGAGTGCTCTTTGAGAAAGTTATATTTGGCAGTTATAAATGAAGGGAGTGATAATGTGTGGTTACGTTACTGTGCATAAACATCTGAGACTTTGTGATCCTGAATACACACCTCCTCTAACTAATTATCCAGTTAGGTAAGGGCAACCTATTATTTACTTTGATAATCTTTTTCTGTAGAAAGATATCTATTATGCCTTCATTAGTTTGCTTTTACGGACATTTATTTATTTATGAACAATGCTGATTTCTCACGCATTTCTGAGCAGGAAGAACCCAGATACCTTCAATTTTTGGCATACTCCTTGAACTAACTATCCCACCTACACTGCCTCTACTCATCACTGCTCTCCCCAGCACTTGCTTCATTTTCTCATTGAACATGTGGTATGCTGGTGGCCAGGCTGGAAGTTTCTCTCCATTTCCTGAGCAGCCAAAAGAAGAGAATAGGACAAAATCATGGCATAGTCTCTTTTGCACCAAAGGATTCCAGATGGCATTTAAGCTGTGATGGACATCTACTTCCTGAGGCAGAGCTGCTGTCATCCAAAAATGAAGCAGTCAGAATACCTGTAAGAGGATATCATTTAGAAAAAAAGGCAAGGAGTTAGAAATCTGTCAGGTCTAAATCTGCTCTCAAGAGTTTTTCAGTAACTAATTTAATGTGATTGCGTGGTATTTTATTCCCCTTAGTCTCTTAAATCGTCTTTCATTAGGTTTTGATGAGATTTTCTTCTCCTCTTCCAGATAGAGTCATCCAATTTTATTAATACACATCTCCTGTTTGTTTGTTTCCAGATGTACAGAGCTACAGTAAAAGTATATTGAACTCCATATGTGCAATCCAGACTGCTTTACCAAAGTGACTTGCAATTGTTTACAATTAACCAACTTTAAAGCACAGAGGTTCACTCTGGCTTTTAACCTTCATAGCACAGAGCACAGAACTTCACTCATTATGCAGTATTCTGTCTAGTCCAGAAATGTGTAGTGACTTCCTGCCTAGACGTGAGTTGTGTTTAGTTTGTGTTCTCAGTGTTTTGATACTATGCATAGCCACATTGGCATTGCATGCAGTTTTATGCATGGCTCTATACACCTTTTTCACTTGTTTTTTTTTTTTTTTTTTTTTCATCTTCATAATTCAGATCTTTTTATTTTTTTTTACCTCATTGGCTCTTTTTTACAGCTTCTATTCCTTTTGCTTTCTTCCTCAATTCTTTCTGTCAGATGTCATTTCTATCAACAAGACACATGCAGGCTGTTTCCATAGCATAATACCTCTCTTCCTCTGGATCAATTCGTGGTACAAATCTCACCCAAGTGAGGCATGGGCACATTTCAGATGAATTAGCAAGAATACAAGGTATGGATACATGTCAGGTTTTATCCCAACTATGGGTAAACAGATGAAGTGTATTCGGCATAAAGTCAGAACGGGCAGGATGAGCTAAAAACTGATCTGTCAAGACAGATTGAAGTTGTACTAAAAATTCAAAATATTTGGAACAAATTTGAACTGACAGACTGAAGTTGTTTTAGTGTTTTGTGTCATCTGGCCGCGGGGTTTTTGATCTTATAATAAGTGTCTTAAAACGGGCTTGCCATCTTGTATATCTCTAGCCTTATTGTCAGCGAAGTAATAAACTTCCTAATATTAAGACAAGAAAGTATCCTTTGGGTTTTCCTTGTATCCTTTCCAAAGTATCCTTGGATTTCACCTGATCCCCGCAAAAGCTGGTCAGTAGAATTTCCTTCATTAATCCACGCTGTGTTCAACAACCTCCCATTATTCTTTAATGGCAAGTTCTCTGATATAAAATAAAAGCATCTAGCAAAACGATGTTGTTTGGTGAATGTAGAGTCTAGGATTTGCACTCAGTGTCACTCTTTCACTTTGTGCCTTGGAACACCTCTTAGCTTAGACACAGCACTCTTCATCCTGAGTCTCAGTGCTTCCCAAGCCCCCTCCTTCTGGAGGATATTTAGCCTTCTGCCAACGTAGGGCAGGGAGCAAGCAGGCTGCTTGGCTTGGCTCTGAATCCCTTATGCCAGCAGCCAAACAGCTACCAGCAGAATACAAAGAGGAGCTTAGGCAAACCCTGGTCTTATCAATGAGAGGCAGGCATCCCACATCTGGCTGGTTGTCTATAGCTTGGGGTAAGGCATCAGCCATGGAGAAGAGGCATCTGGGGCTAGTGTTTTCCATGCTGGATAACTGGGTAATTGCCTGTTGCCTCTCAAATGTGATCTGTGTTTGGCTGTCAAAGGGAGGCCACACTTATAGAGGGTTAACAGTCTCAGCATATCCAGTGCTCAGGTCTCAGCCAAGGACAATGTGGAGATCTCAAGCTGCATGAGGGGATAATCACAAGTTGTGCCAGGGGAAATTGAGCTTGCAAATTGGGAAGAATTTCTACTTGGAGAGGATGTTCAGCATTGGAATGCGCTGCCCAGAGAAGTGATGAATTCCCCATACCTGGAGTTACTGAAGAGACCTATGGATGTGGCACTAATATACATGGTTTAGTAATGGATCTCATGCACAAGGTTGGTGGTTGGACTTGAAGATCTTTTCCAACTAAAATAATTGTGCGATTCTATGAGATGCAACCTAGGAGAGTGCCGCTATCATCAGATATTGCAAAACTGAGCAACCTAAGGAAAAATTCCTCAGGTCTCATCAGGGGAGAAGCACAAGCAATGCTGAACTCTGAATTTTATGAGAAAAAATTATCCCTTCTCATTTGTACACTTGCAAACTAGATATACTAGAGAGACAATTGAGTGGCAAGATAAGGAGGAAAACAGGAAACAAATAAATAATAATAGTAACAATAATTAAAAAAATATACAAAAAAAAAAAACAACCCAGAATCTTTCCTGTCAGAGTAATCAGGTTTGATCAGATTGATGTTAAATGAAAAGTCAAAAAAGTTGCTGACCACTTTAGACTGGGAAAAAAGCATCTTTTTATGAGCGTGCCAGGAATGACAGAGATCTTTTTATTTTTGAAAACTTTTAACAAAGTGATCAGATAGGGGATTAATGATGTATGAAAGGCATGTGTTTTTGTGTTTCTTGAGAAAATGTTTATCCTTGTCAAATCACTTTAAAAACCCTTGATCTTATGGTATGTATGTTGGATTTGACCAAAGCACAACACTTTTCTCAGAAAGCGATCGAGTCACTCTTTAGTCTGGCTCTGCTCAGGACCCATCTTGTACATCACGTTTCAGATAAACCACCTGTGAATAACAGATGACCTGGAAACTATTCATTGTCTGCTTATCATGTTTGTGTTATTCTTGCATGCATTTTCCTCTTGCCAGAGCTGTTGTAAGACATTCCAGTACTCATGGTAGTATGTTGCATGCACTGCCATTCCCAATAATGCATTTCGACTGAATATTTCTCTACACACTTAAATGTTCAAACACTAATTAAATACTGGGATTTCATGCACTACTTATTGATTGTTCTCAGTAAGTTACTGTAAAATGGTATCAATTCTGCCTAGCATTGTACTCAGTTCTTTCAAAGAAGAATTGCAGGTACAGCTGAAAATGGATGGGTCCAATGACACTTGCAGTCAGATCACTTCTGCTTTGAGAGAGAAAGGCTGAATCACCCCAGTGGCACTGACAGGCCTTTGTACATCTGAAGTTTCATGTTTGAATACATGACACTCAGATTTTGAGATGGAAGGACCTTATGAAAGTGCTTGTTCCTTCCTGGATTGCAGAGGGAGGCTGTAAAAGAGTAGCCAAAATAATGATTCAGTCTTCCTGTGATGGGCCCTGCTTGGGTGAAGTCCAGTGGGAACATCTTTAAGCATGATTTGGAGCATCTGCTCCTGGTGCATGTCTTCCCTTGCCATGTATTTATTAACTTGTGGCTCTCTGGGGTAGCAGGGCAGGACCTTTCATGTTCAGCTGCCCAACCACAAACAGGTGAGCCCTGGGCACTAGGACAGTCCCAGTTCCTAATATCAGGCATCTCTGTTGATTCAGCCAATCTCCTGCTGATTTGATGGTCTTTTTTCCCTGTCTTTCTATCTCCATCACATGGCTCACTCTGAAGAATAACCATCATGGCTCACCTCCAGCACAGTCATCTCTCTGAGACAGAGAGATCTGCATGGCTTAATTTCACAGACCTCATCAATATGCCTTGGGAAGACAGCATCTGATTAAGCAGTAACTAATCTCCCTGTGCTATTAGAGTGAAAAGTAATACAGTGGAACATTTTGCACATTACCTGTCTATCTCCCAAAGTTAGAGAATGAAAAAGGAAAAAAAAAAAAAAAAAAAAAAAGAAAAAAAAAAAGAAGGAAACTTCATTTTGGATAGAATAGAAAAC
Organism: Lagopus leucura; assembly: GCF_019238085.1. Classification (NCBI taxonomy): domain Eukaryota; kingdom Metazoa; phylum Chordata; class Aves; order Galliformes; family Phasianidae; genus Lagopus; species Lagopus leucura. The sequence continues at coordinate 55,305,051 of NW_024962263.1, read as the reverse complement.
CTCCTGATCAGAAAAGGGACAATTTCAACATGCTCCTCAGACAATTGTGCACTAGCCAATCCTAAATTAATATCATTTCACACTAATTTCATAGCTCTTTCTTCATTCTTCATTCACATAATTAATCTGTAATGGACACTGCCCTTCCCCAGATCCCAGCCCTGCTGCCAGTGCTGCTAACTGTTCTCTAATTCCTCAGATGGTTTGCCCAGAAAAATGGAGACGGGTGAGGGGACCTTGCCTTGCTGCTTCCGAATGGCCAGCTGGCCCCTTCTACTAAACTTGGCTTGTGCATCCTAGTGGGAAGCTGCTTCAGTAATCCTTACGTTGCCCTGTTTACATTAAATGCAGAGAGCCAGGAATGTTTTCTTGTCCACATTAACTCCCACTTTAGAGTGGCGTTTTGCCTACAGGGCCTCCATGAATGACAGCTCTTCACTGAGCACAGCTGCAGATTTCCCCAGGGGACTGGGGGTAATGAGAAGAAAGACTACACAGCTTGTCTTCTTTTCCATAAAAACTTTAAAGAGTTATGCTCCTTGATTTGAGACGGTCAGACAGCCTGGTAACATGCAGGCTCGGAGCTGTGGTATGACAGTGCCATCAGCTGTTCTGAGGCCAAATAGCAAATAGCCATGGGCTGATATCTCCTGCCTGGCAGCCTGGTGGCTGTGCATCCCCTGTCTCCCCTGGCCGGTTCCTGGGAACCCCCTTCACAAAGCCAGATGTGCCTACAAAACAGAGAGGCAAATCCAGTACACCGAAGCAGAAACTGGAGAATCAATTCTCCACAAACCAAACTGATGTTTCCAAATTTTGCCAGCAGAGGATGTACCAAGCACATGTTTTGCTGGATCAACATATAAACAGATCCGACAGCCGAATGTACCAGCAGCGGTAGCGTAACTTCTGTACAGACACAAGAAATTACAGTGTAAACAGCAATTCAGGCCAAAAAAAAAAAAAAAAAATGCACAGAGGGAGACAAGGAAGTTATGTGCTGTTTTCTTCTGATATACTTACCCACTGGCTCTTGACTCATTAACATATTAAATGGTAAATATATTTCTGATTTTTTCAGTGTATCACTAATACTAGAAATATCTATGCTAGGCCACTTCCAGTATTTAATGCAGTCTCTTGCAAGGACAGCAGCCATTTTGATGGCTGAATATTTTTCATTGCAGTAATTCATCTTCTAGATCTGGGATAGTCAGCAATTTAGGAACAGGGCAGTATAAAAAGTGTTCAAGAGACAATGGTTACCAGGCTGAGGGACTGACTCAGAAGCCATTTGAAAAATGGTTGCTGTAAAAAGGAATGGTAAGAGCATCAACTGTAGATAACTAGACAGCTTTTAAAATTGGTGTTTTAGAGAAAAGTCTGTAATCTTCTCAGCAAGAAATGTCAAAGCCTACTTAATGGTTACATCCTTTATCAACAAGAAAGTATACATTTTTAACTGAAAAAAACCCCAACCCCTGGCAGATTTCCTCTCAGCTTTTCTTTTCCTCCATATTACAGGCACTAAATATTTCTAGGAAGCCACAAGAATATTCCAAATGCATGTGCATTCTGAAAGTGCACAATATAGCGAAATATTTAGAAACATTTAGGTATGCTGCACTAGTTCTATTTTCAGATTTCATTAATGGTCTGACTCTGACCATCCAGTGTCTGGCTCAGTGGCAAACCACCCTCTCAAATGGAACAGGATCAAGCCTTTAAACATTTATTTTCAAATGAATTATTTGTCATAGCCTGCTGAAATGAAAACAACTTTTAACAGGCATTTTATCTTCTGTGCATAAACTGAATTATGTGGTTGTGATTCCTTCCTAGAATTGACTGTGACTAGTTAGCTCATGTTTATGTCTTAGTGTTTGTTTAGTCACAAAGTCTCATCTAGAAGGAGTTATTAAATTTCTGAAACAACTTGTTTACACAGTACGTGTTCTCTCTGCATTATGATAAACAAACATGAAATTAGATGGACTGATGAAATAGTTGCTAGTCTATGTTGAAGTCTGCAGAGAAGAGTTATTCTGGATATATAGGAAATTGCAGTTATCGTACATTTGAATGGGCATGTCAGTATAAATGTTAGCAGAATAATTTTTACCCAATTACATTGCTCATAGCATCTAGAATTGCTGTAGTAAAAAGTAAAGGATGAAAAGATTCATCTTCATTATTGTAAAGACAGTCAGGTTCTTTCAACTGGCAGCATATTAGGGTTGAGTTTAAAACAATCATACATCTTTCCAGTTATTGGCAATATCACTAGTGGCCTAATTCTGTCACTTTGTACTCAGTCTGCAAGTGGTAGGAAGTTGCATGTTGCAGAAAATGTAATTATTGAGCAGACGATTATAAAATGAGTATTTTTGTTACTTCTTCCTAATGGCAAAAAGTATCTATCTATCCTACTTTTGTCTTCTCATATTCATCTTTACGTATCTGTCCATGGCTGCTGGAGCTCCTAACAGACCCATAACTCAGAGGGTCCTGCATCCAGTGCACCACAACCACCAGTGCAGCAGTAAGCAGAGCTGGGGTAGCCTGCAGGCCCCTCCTCTGTCCTACTCCCTGAACCTGCACCCAAAGAAGAATCCAGTTAATGTACTCAGGGTCACTTGGGGCACATCTCTTTTGCCCTTTCATTAGCATGCTATCCACAGTGAGCTATCGTCACTTGTACAAATAATGGGTAGATAAATTCCTGCAGAGTGAAATAGTGCGATGCCTAAGAAAGTCCATCCCTCAGGTAAAGAGTGGCAGACAGAGCTGGTCAAAACAGCTTTTCATCATGGCAGCCCTTTCTCACAAGTGTTTACACATATTCCCTGGAGACCTTATTTCATTTGCAGCTATGATGTCAGAACCCCCAAGGAATTTTTGATTGGCTTGCTATGGGAGATTCCAGTTGTACTTCATATGCTATTCTCTTTTGCAGTGGACATATCTGGAACCAATTCCTTCTGTGCAACTTCATTCAAAACCTCACTGTAATCACCAGCACTTCTGAGACTTCTCAGAAAGGGAAGCTGACACGTAGCTGTCCAGTTACATGTGTTTTAACACATCTTTCTGCTAACTCTATGACCCAAATGAGAAATCTGCTAGAATATGCAAGGACATCATGTGGATTTATGCTATTTGCTTGAGGACTCTGAAATCATAAACCAATGAATGGATTACAATGAAATAAATACAGCATTTTCTCCTGCCAAATTCAAATCTGTCCCATTTTTTTTCATTGCATTATTTAATTGAAAGCAGCTTCCATTTTGCTCAACCCAGCCATATGAAAATTTAAAAGACAAGTCACATTTCTTCATTTGAATACACTGTCAAATATATTTGAAAATAAAATGCTCAATCACGATAATGTTAAGTCTACTCCTTGTGTTTGTGAGTTTGAAATGTTAAACCTAATAATACTCTTTTAAAATTGTGCCAATCTTGTTTGACTTGAAATCAATGGGAATCTTGCCAGTGGCATACGTGAAAGCAAAGACATTGCGTATAAATTACCTTCAGGCTGTAGGACTCCACAGGAGCCCCAAACTTCTACTTTTTTTTGAAATTAAATATTTCCAACTCCACTGAGTAACAAGTTCCTGCCATATTTCCAGAAAAGCGTTCAAGTGAACTCTGACAAACAGTATCATATTTCTTGTTTCATGTTGCTGCCATATTCTGATGTTTTAAAACAATAGTGACAAACTGGAAGAATGCACTATTTTTTTTTTTTTTTTTTCTGAAGCAATTGCATTTCTTGAACACGTGAGCCCCAGCCCCCATCAGCAGGCAAATGAACACAAGGAGAATTGCAAAGCGGGAGTACTGCCTGAGCACAGAGGGTCGTTGTTGGTGGTGCAGAGTCCGGTTGGAGGCCTGTAACTAGCGGTGTTCCTCAGGGGTCTGTGCTGGGTCCGGTCTTGTTCAACATCTTCATCAATGACCTTGATGAGGGGATAATGGCCACCCTCAGCAAGTTTGCCGATGATACGAAGTTGGGAGGATTGGCTGACACGCCTGAAGGCTGTGCTGCCATTCAGCAAGACCTGGATAGGCTGGAGAGCTGGGCAGAAAAAAACCGGATGAGGTTTAACAAAAGCAAGTGTAGAGTCTTGCATCTGGGGAGGAATAATTCCATGCACCAGTACAGGTTGGGGGATGACCTGCTGGAGGGGAGCTCTGCGGAAAGGGACCTGGGTGTCCTGGTGGATGACAGGTTGGCCATGAGCCAGCAGTGTGCCCTTGTGGCCAAAAAGGCCAATGGCTTACTGGGGTGCATTAAAAAGAGCGTGGCCAGCAGGTCAAAGGAGGTGATCCTCCCCCTCTACTCTGCCCTGGTAAGACCTCATTTGGAGTACTGCGTCCAGTTCTGGGCTCCCCAGTACAAAAAAGACAGGGATCTCTTGGAAAGAGTCCAGCGGAGGGCCACAAAGATGGTGAAGGGCCTGGAGCATCTCCCCTATGAGGAAAGGCTGAGTGAACTGGGTCTGTTCAGCCTTGAGAAAAGGAGACTGAGAGGGGACCTGATCCAGGTCTATAAATATCTAAGGTGTGGGGGGCAGAATGGCGAGGCCGGACTCTTTTCAGTGGTGAGTGGAGACAGGACAAGGGGAAATGGCCAGAAACTGGAGCATAGGAAGTTCCGCACAAACATGCGCAAGAACTTCTTTACAGTGAGGTGACGGAGCACTGGAACAGGCTGCCCAGGGAGGTGGTGGAGTCTCCTTCTCTGGAGATGTTCAAGACCTGCCTGGATGCCTACCTGTGCGACCTGCTGTAGGGAACCTGCTTTGGCAGGGGGGTTGGACTCGATGATCTCAGGAGGTCCCTTCCAACCCCTACAATTCTGTGATTCTGTGATTCTGTGCCTGCTGTCTTCAACAAGTCTGGGCACAGCCTGGGGGCCCGCCGACACAAAGTTACTGGACAGCAGTACCTGCTGTAGCTGTTCAAAGATTTTTTGAAGAAAGGCGTTTTAACAGTTTGTTAAGAAATTGAAGACAGACTTTTCTGTTGTGCTCTTTTGAATTTTGATTGAATTTTTTCAAAAGGAGGGAAAAAGGAAGTTTTAAACGCTTCTATCACCAAATTCTAACTAAATTGGTTCCATAAATTCAAATTCTTTCTTAGTTGTTACAAAATACTAATGCCCTAAGTAGGCAGACGGGAGATGGACCAGATACATTCAGACTTACATAGAGAACAGCTCTTTCCAAATTCTGTTCTTTTGACGAACAATTGACACAACTTATGGAAGACATTTTCTGCATTTGGATCATTTGCTCTGTGATGCCTAGGTTAACTCAGCTAATGTTTTAATTATGGCCCAAGAATGCAAGCAAACATGAAAGAAAGCAAGACAGAGATAGGATCAAACGCACTATCTAACTTGTTCATCAGATTTAAGGTGACTGTCTCCTCAGACACTTGAATTAATATCTTGTTTCTGGAAAGATATCCTTCTCCTCTTAGTAAGCAGGGAGTGCAGAGATGAGCACTGCAGCTTGAGTACAAAACAGGTGCTTCAAGTGTCACAGTGTCCTGTCCCGCTGCCTCTGGTTTCCAAGGACTGGCATGTCTACAGGCTTCAAGCTCAGGGCTTATGTGCAAGTGAATTCAGGAGAGTTGTAAAGGTACACCAGAAGTGGGCTAAGACTTGTCAAAAAATATTACATTTCCACTCCATTTTTATTTTTTTTTAAACACTATTTTATCTGAAGGGAATACTGAAAGTTGTGTTGTGTTTGCTGTGACATATTACAAGACCTTCAGTCCCTACAGAAGTTTGAGGAACTAGTCTGATCACTACTTGTGAAAAGAACCCCTACATTTACAGATTACTGGTTAGCTTTGCAGGGAAGCTTGAGGAATTCATCCTCTCCTTTCTTCTGCTGATACTAGGTTAAGTGGGGTCTGATTCTTAGGGATTAAGAATGCCTACAGATCCAGCAGGCTTTGAGCGCTTTTGAACAATAACACCACCTGACCACCAACATAAGTTGTCTATGTGGAATTCTTTCTACAGCAGGGTATGCATTTGCAACTTCAGCCTGAAGCGTATTAAAAGTGTATGATTATGTCTTTCTATGAATTATATGTATGTCTTAATAATTCTCTCACTTTGGGTGGATAGTGATGGATTTTTTTTATTTATCTGGAGAAGATGGAGTTTGAGGTACAATCTAGTGGCTTAATAATTGCCAAGTCACCATACAGACATTACTCTATTTAATGTGCACAATCTTACATTCAATCAACTGATGATACAAGCCAAGCAGAACTAATCAAAATATTGAAAGTGGGTGCTTGCTGCCAGCATCTATCTCCCATATACTAGACGAGCTATTTACAAACCTAGAATGTAAGCTACTTAACTGTGAGTGAACTGCATTTTTAAAATAAAATGTAGCTAAAATTATATAAAAGTTTTCACTAAGAAGAGCTCGGGAGTTATAGATCAGATTTTTAGTGGGAATACCATTCACCAGAGATAATTTTTTCACTGCATACTGCCCTTCTAAAGACCAACAAATGGATGTTTTTACTAGATTTCTCAGAATCTGAGAAAACTGTTGAAAATATTGGCCAGAGTTCATCAGTTTCTCCACAGAACCACCTGTACCTAAACTTTCCTAGTAAATGTTTGTCAACCCTGCTGTCATTTGTCTGCTGTTGCAGACCCAGATTCTGTGAGCTGATGTAGATCTGTTCAGCTAATTCTTCCAAACAAGTGGTGATCATCTTTTTAGGCAATCATTTCAGAACGCAAACATAAATGTGTGACATCCTTTTTGGGATGTCACCAGGAGAAGGCAAATACAAAGCAAACCTGTTTGTTAGTGAAAATGCAAAACTAAAAGAAAGACCAGTAATGTGTTAGATCTGTAAATCTGTTTTTCTTCTAGTGACAGTCTGTTGCCTTTTCATTTTAGGCACCAACCTACCGATCCCTGCATCTGTGACCTCCTGAGGGAGTCAGCCTTAGCAGATGCTCCTACAGGACAGGAGCACAGGCCACCCAACACATCTTAGAGTTGCTGTGTGGACTGTCTCCACCAGTCTGACTTTGATGTCTTGCTACCCATCAAGTCACGTATAAAGTAAAAAAGTAGAAACCAGTAATATTAGCCTGGTATTTTGGGCCTGCTGCACTACACTATGGTTAAGAGCCTCATAGTTATTTATGAGTCTGGCATACCAGCATGAACACCACTGTCTGCAGTTTGGATGCACCCTCAAACTGGGTTGTCAGGATGCTGAGAGACTTTTATGAGATCACAAATAACCAAGCCTTCTCAAATCTTTAATTTACTAAAACATGGATGCCTGCTTGTACACATGTGAGAGAAGAAGTTCCGCTACTTCATTAGAGGAAATACCTTCCCTTGGACTCTGAAAGCAGTGGACGTTTGTTCACCTCCTCAGAAGGAAAACCAGATCCAACCTGAATATAAGAGGTGTTTTTTCTTTAATTACTGAAGCTTCTCTTTGTCATTTGTACAGTCCTTACAGAAGATTTCAGATTTGTTTCTTCCACCAAGATTATTTCTGAACAGTGTGTCATTCTTTCACAGTCACTTATTTGTTACATACCGAGCTATATAACAAGACTATTTATTCACCTATTTATTATCTTACATATATTACAGTAAATGTGAATAAGAAAATAAGGAGGTACTTTTGTGTTTTCTTGATTATTTGGCAGGAAAGTTTCTTTCATAAAAAAGATTGGTTTAAATTATGACCCAAGAAACTAAAGCAAACCACTTCCAAGTAGAATTAATTAACAACTATCCTTTAGATGAATAGATAACAAAATATATTCCTAATTTTATCTTGATTACTTAACAGTAGTAATAAATGTTAATGGTGTCACAGCAGATGATTTGGTTATTCATCAGGCCTATACAGTTACACAATAAGTTTATATATTATGAGCTTAATTTTCACTTAAATAGTAGCCCCCTAGTTCTTTGAAGTAGTGCATCAGGCTTTATTATGCAGTAATGTATAGTGGGATGAATACTTCCCTAATGCCACATTCTCCTCTGAAGCCATTCTACTTAGGCAGAAGAAACTGAGCTGTGTTTTTAGTATCCTCTTTCTCTCAATTCATCTACTTATTTCTCTAGAGTGTAAAAAAAAAAAAAAAAAAAAGGCTTCTAAGAGGTCTAATGAGTATTTTGTAAGCACCTAACACTTTTCAGAACATGACGGCAACCTGTCATCTTTCTTTACAGCTGCTGCATATTGAATCAAGAAATTAAATAAAAATTAGCCATATGTCCTGTTCATCTACTCTTTAAGTATCAGTTTCATGCATTCTTAAGTTTTCAGCATTCTTCTGCACTGGATTAGACAGTCTGTAATTGTGTGTTTTTTTTTTGTTTTTTTTTTTTTTGCTTTTTGTTTTTTTTTATGGTGTGGTTTAACACTGGTTAAGATTTCTGTGCAGTAATGTAGTAAGTAAAAGGCATTCACAGTTATAGAATCATGAAGGTTGGAGAAAAACCTCTAAAATGATCTAGTCCAACCATGCACCTACCGCCAATACTGACCATTAAACCATGCCCCTTCTTACCACATTGTCCCTGTTTAGCTGGAGGGTCCTGCAGCAATGCTCATGACTGCTTCCTGAGCTATTCAGTGATTCTGCTTGTTTTGCAGCCTTGTTGGAGTATGTATCCTGTAGCTGAGCTAGAGCAGCAATGAGTCTATAAGGCTTTTATCCAGAGAAGTGCTATATTTCAACTTTGCTATAAATGGCATAGGTCCCATATTTTGGAATAGGCTATGTTAGGAAATCATGGAATCATAGAATGGCTTAAGTTGGAAGAGGCCTTATAGATCATCTAGTTTTAACCCCTCTGCCATCAGCAGAGCTACCACCCAGTGGATCAGGCTGCCCAGGACCAATGCAACCTGACATTGAACAATTCCAGGGATGAGGCGTCCATAGCTTCTCTGGGCAGTCTGTGCCACTGCCTCACAACACTGAGTAAAGAATTTCCACCTAACATCTAACTTAAATCTCCCCTCCTTTAGTTAAAAGCCATCCCCCCTTGTCCTATCACTCTCTACCTGTGTAAAAGTCAGTCTCCATCCTGCTTTGAAGCTCCCCTGAAGTACTGGAATGCTGCAATGAGGTCACCGCAGAGCCTTATCTTCTCCAAACTAAACAAGTCCATCTCCCTCAGTGGTTCTTCCTAAGGGAGGTGCTCCAGCCCTTTGAACATCTTAGTGGTCCTCCTCTGGACCCACTCCAACAGTTCCACATCGTTCCTGTATTAGGGGCCCCAGACCTGGACACAGTTGTCCATTTGGGGCCTCACGAGGGCAAAGTAAAGAGAGGACAATCACCTCCCTGTTGCTGCTGGCTGCATGTCTTCTGATGGAACCCAGGATATTGTTGGCCTTTTGGATTCATGTCCAGCTTTTCATCCAGCAGGACCTGCAAGTTCTTCTTGCACTTTTTACTACTACTCACTACTATTATAGTACTTACAAGTACATGTCACAAAAATGAATGGAAAAAGTAGTATAAGTTCTAAAATTCTTATGAAAGACTCTTGATTCTGCAGCATCTGTGGAAATAATGAAGTTATATTATTTATAAAAATGTGGCTGTCCTCTATGCCAGAATCACTGGAAATTTGTTAATTCGCTTGGATAAAAAATAGATGTTTTGATTATAAAGTAGATGTTCAACATACATGTTAAAAAGAATCTTTTAAAATCTAGTATTATGTACTTCAGTGGTAAATTGTAATTCACATACATTAAGGCCTCTACAAAAGTACTGGTCTTAGAATCACAGAATCACAGAATGGCCAAAGTTGGAAGGGACCTCAAAGATCATGAATCTCCAACCCCCCTGCAACATGCAGTGCCACCAACATCCACATTTAATACTAGAGCAGGCTGCCCAGGGCCCCATCCAATCTGGCCTTGAACACCTCTAGCGATGGTCTTAGTTTTAGAATTTTCTTAATGCTTAAGTATGGAATATAGTATTCAGTTGTCATAATTTTATCCAAAAAATGCTCTCCAATAAAAATTTATTTTAAATATGCCTTTAGTGATAAGAGTTAGAAAATAACGTTTATCTGTCTGAAAAAAAAAATCAAGGAAATAGATGATGGGATAGAAATGCAGCAGTATTCCAATATCTCTACATATTTTTGACTCAGTAGAACTTTGTATGATTTGTATACGAATCTCAATGTTTGTCTTCATTTCACGTCAGCTTTAGCAGAATGAACTTTACATGAGAAAAGGAGGATGTCAGTTAATAAAATAATAGTATTTATTTATTTATTTTTTATTATAACCAGAAGTAGGCTACAGAAGAGAAGAATTTTGTCCCCACTGGACAAGCGTTGTGGTGACTGGTGCTCTGATATTCATTGTTCCTACGTGGGGAAACCAGGACTGTTTGTGAGCTCCTGGAAGAGTATGATCCCAGGCTGTGTCCTAAGTTCTACTAAGTCAGCAAAGTTGGAGACAATGGCATGTGAACTGTGAGTGACCTATGCCATGTTCTGGCTTGGCCCCAAGTTAGGTGGTGATACCTACCTGTGTGTGCTTTTCTGACTGTAGGTAAAGCTGTTGATGCAAGCTCATTAATATTCACGATTTTATTTGGATTAAAAAGTATTTAAGATTGCTTTCAGATTTAGAAGGTAAGTAAGTTTGCCTGTATGAGTGAGCAAAAAAAAATGCTTGCTGTTGTGTGTCAGCTTTCTTTAACTAATTCATAGCAAACATTTAAAGCCATATGCACAATACCTTCTGATCTATTCCTCTGCAGAATTATGTTTATATTTACCATCCACTCAATTAATTGCTATTTCTTCATAGCCAGCAATAAATATTGCATTACTTAAAGGATGACCTGTAATGAATATTGAACTGGTGATCTGGACAGCCTCAGCTGAGAAGTTTGGTGTCAGAAAATGAATTCTTGCTAGGAAGGACATAAAGTCATGAATAAGTATTTACCAAAAGATAATATCAAACATGCAGATATTTTTAGGTGAGAAAAGTAAAGAAGGAATCCAAAATATGTTGTCACAATAAATCTATTCTTCTCATCTGCTCCTGGTTTAACATTTTCTCTTGACAGATTAAGAGAGATGTGTAGCATATGGATTGCTCTGCTATGAATTATTGCATGTGGTATTCAGGCCTAAAGTACATAACTCTTTTTAAAATGATCTACAATGGAAAATTGTTAATAAATTTTTCCTGCTCCGATCAATGCTAGCATTAGTGACAGGAAAATCAATTTAAGATTCAGCTAGACTGGAATTTTCTTGAAATTCATAAATGTATGTTTAATTTTATTCATTTGATTCTTCTACTTATTTCTGATGCTCCAGGTTACGGTTCACACCAAAAAGAAAAGAAAGAACAAAAAGAAAAAGAAGGCACCAAAAGTTACAGAACCCGTCCCCAATCCACCAAGAGAAGTTTATCTCATTCTGTTTATGGCTAAAACTGCACTGAAATGTATTTTCAATTAGACACAGATGCACACTGGCAACAGCATAATGACAGTTCAATTACCATAATACATTCAACATAGACTACACTTCTGAATTTGTGACAGTTTATTTTTTTTAAATATGCCTACTGAGAAACTCCATAACTCTAAGCAATGTTTACCCAAGGTCCTGAAGTGCTTTTACTGGCGATTTTAAACGCAGTGAGTGAAATCAAGGCCTTGTGAAGTAAATTCAACTTTTACTGTATAGGTTGTAGGACTAATATTTACATATTCTGATTCTCTCAATAGATTGTAAAGCAACATGTTAGTATCTTATGTGATAACTGAGTAATGTTCCCAACACAATTGAGGGAGTCCTTTCTACCCTCAATATTAACACTTTAATTCTTCGTCTCGAGAATCTAATCAGCAGGGCTGTGGCCTTCTGTCCCATATCAAACTATCTTGAATGACTGCAAATAAGATGAAGTTGGGTTTTTATTTGAACTCTTGTTGACATCTTGTCTTTCAGCATTACCCTTTCATTTTGCTAATTTCTGAATTCCACTTCATGTTTATTTTAAGCTGAAAACTAATAATATCTGTTGAGTGGGTGGTTGAAGCTGTGTTACAAGAATTTTCCAAGCAAAGACTATATTTAAATGAAGTATCTGTAATTCAGTTGAAGAGAATGAATTTCATAGCTTTGGAAAAAATCCTTTTCTGTTATGACTCATGGGCATAATGGCAATTACAGTTGTCAAATGTACTTGCAACAGATATGGGTATATACCTAAAATTGCTGCCAGTTAAGCTTGCTGAAAAATGAATTTATAATAATAATTAATAGCTGTGAAAAATTGCAGTCTTCCCATGTGCATCTGCAGAATTTTTAATGTTTTCAAGCAAAATTTTAAAAATGCTATTTTGTTGGTATAGACGGGGTTTAAAAAACTGTGATTAAGAAGCAGGGTAGACCTGAAAATATATGTTACTGCACCACATAATTTTTTACCTGATTAGAACAAATTGTCTTACTTTACAGAATCTATAAATACTCATGCATCTAGAAGCACCTGATTACTGAGAATAATACGGTTTCACTGAAGACGTGAAATATGTAGTAGCTCCGTTTAAGCATCCAGACCAGATGAAAAGAATAAAAGGATGCATACAGAGATACTTATTTGCATACATGCTGACAACGCATATAGAATGTTTTTGCAAAACCTTAGCTACTTAAATGCCTCTAGCCAAGTAGGGAAAATGTTATGTGAATAAAAATTTTTATGTACACGAGTCACTCTGAAACTAATATCTGCTATTTATTTCCATGGAAACCACAACAAATACAAAAGCACAGTAGCACTATTTAATATATCAAATTCTCAGCCGCACAACACATAGTCATCACCATTAGGTACGCAGTTTTGCTATCGATGAACAAGATCCTGCATGCTGCATTTGTAAAAATATGCAACAACAGAAGTTACCCACTGTTTCACAGCTGCTATGGTAGTGTTGTTGCACCACCCCACTGCCTCGCTGTGCTCACATCCACTGTTCGCTCTCCATAGACGTTCCATACACGTCCACAAAATATCAGTGGGTGTGATATTTTCCACATTGAGGAATTCAGTGACACCCCATTGCTTCAAACACTCTTCCATGTCAGATGCCATTTTGTCAGACTGCCCCTCTGCTGCTATCTGTCACACAAAAGCAACATGCAATGGAATATTGGCAGGAAGGTTCAGCCTCTACTGCCGTACCACCACCATCTGCCTCTGGTTTTATGGTCCAACATAGAATAGGAGCCATTATGTTCAGAACAGCACTTGTACTGTAAAATTTTCATAGTTGAGTTCATGTGCTAGTAATTCCAGTATTTTATTTATTCAACACTTTCAAATAAGACTTAGTTTTAACCCATTTCTTAAGTGCAATATCTGTCTGTAAAGATGGATTTTGGAGTATACAACAAAATCTAGCCAACACTAGCCTTTTGAAGTGTTGCTTGAAGTTGTTAATCACTTATCAATGTTCTGTTCATCTGTTGCATCTGAAAGTGTGTTCCAAACTTTGGAAATCACATCACCGCCATACAAAACATTTACTTTTCTTTCCCCCAAAATAAAGAACTCAGCTCAAATAGATTATTTTAGTCATGTGAATCACCTTACAGAATGGAAATTTGGTAGTTTTCTTACCAATGTTGATGTTTGCCATCTATGACAACAATTTTGCCTTGCTTGTTACAAATGTCTTCCACAGGCCTCATTGCTCTGCTATGGATAGACATATTGTCCATGTCTGACATCAGCAGATGCAGCGCGTTCAGACTCTATAGAAAGTAATGGTGCCTGACATTTCTAGGGTGAAAGCCTCTCTTTTGTTTTAGTGCTAATGGAAACAGTCTTTTCATCTTCTTGAAAAACCAAAGCCAGAATGTAAATGGCTATGTGATAAACAGAACAGATTCCCATTTATTTATTTATTTATCTACGCATTTATTTATTTATTTATCTATTTATCTATCTATCTATTTATCTCTGTTTGTTTGTTTGTTTGTTTGTTTGTTTGTTTTGCAATCCCAGGGAATAAAGAAAAAGGTAAAAAAAATCTCATCTTGCAAAGTTGTATCAGAGCTCTGAAAAAAGAAATCTATATTCTTCCCAGAGCTTACTTTCCTTAATATCTATTAGATATCCATTCAAACAGAGAACTTAACAGCTACCTGTATCTGTATTTTACACATAAGGGAATTTGAAATTTGCATACATTACATCAGTGGTAAAGTATTTACGAATGAGAGCAAGCCTCAGACAGATTGGCCATAGTGATTCACAGAACCATTTTATGCCAGGATGTGGTGTTCAGATGGCTTAAACTAAATGAAAATCTCAGTTACTTTGAATTAGTCTTACAGCAGTTCTGAAGACTGGAAGCTCTATTTAGTGAAAGAATTCTGATAAATAGCATTTTATTTTTGTTCACAGCAATGAAGTATCCACTGCAACAATTTTTTTATGATCCAAAACAAAAGAAAAGTATGATGTATTTTCGAACATAGTTTGAAGGGCAGAGGGATTTTATAACGGTTTTTACTGACAGCGGTTACTGCCTGTGGAGGCATAGCACCTGGAAAGTGCTATTTCTTGAAAATAAGTACTGAACAATGATCCTTGGATACAGTCTAATTTCAAAAACATATTTTTGGTGTATAGAACAGATCCTTTCAGATTCATGCTTCAGGCCTGAAAAACTTTGATATTCTCAGTGTTTGATAGCCATCATATTTACACTAGCCTGAAATAGGTTGCTAAAAGATTGTTATTTCTCAAAGCACTGAAGTCTTAACATGCCAACATAAAATTCTGATGCACCAGTGTAACATACATGTGACTGAATCTAATAGGATGCATTACACCTAATGTTAACTGCATATTTCAGTCTTTACCAGACAGTGGCTGAAGTCCATAGAAGTCATCAGTAGTCAACATTTTAAGCTGACCATTAATCCTCAGGTTTTTGAGGGGGATTGTATTTTGCATAATGCACTCAGTATTATGTCACTGAGATATTGCCTGTCTTTGTCATCTGGATCCATTATTGTCTTACAGGGATTTAGTTATTTGGGAGATTGTAGGAGAAAGAGGGTTTCGGAGAACTCTGATAAGCAATGTACAAGGAATTTTAAAGGCCAATTTTATAAAGTTTTTAAATGGAATGTTTTAGGATCCTTGATTTAATGAAATATTTCAATCTGGGCAAAGCAATCAACAATTCTCATTGGGACTGAAAGACATAAAATATAATTGAAATTTCCCTGTGGAACATTGTCATTTGCAAAAACTGCATATTCCATCAGAAAACTGTTCTGATGAAAAAAAAAAAAAAAAAGGTCTATTGGAAACTTTATTTTAGGTGATAGAGTTTGGCTACAACTGTATTTGTCCTGGTTTTGACCATGCAAGAATGTTGATATAACCATCACTACATGGCTACATATACCTGAAAACATCAAACTTCTGAACACAATCACAAATGCAGAATTCTGGCACCCATGTAGTTCTTAGTTTTGAGCTGAGTTATATTGGCCATTTAATTGGTTTGAACTGAGTTGGAAAGTTTTCCTTTGAGAGTTTTTTTGCTTGTAATGGCCTGGTTCCATCACGGAATTTCCTATTTCAATTTTCTGTTATCATCTGAGTACAGACCTCTTTAAAGTCAACAACCGTCAGTGAGGCGTAGTTAGTTCAGAGCTCATCAGCAACAGTGATTCCAGAAGGTGTCATGTTTTTACTATAAAATGAAGACTCAAAGCCAAAATGAAAAGTTACAACTGGAAATGAACTCACAACTTAGAAATGTGAGACGTACTGACAGGTATGTATTCCCTAAGTGATCACACCACCTCTGTGCAGTCTGGATCAATGGAAGATGTAATATCAGTGCAAAGTTATACTTTGTCTGAAAAGAATATCTTCTCCAACACTTGACAATTCTCTTTTGTATAAAATTACATTCAACGGCCCCTGTGTAACTTGACCACTAAATACTCTCTAAATCCATCTACAACACGTGATCTGACCTTCAGGAACTGTGTAGGTGCACTTCTCTTTTCACTTTGATATTATGGCTGCTTGTCCCGATTGTGTGTCTCCTACCCTGAGGCATCCAAAATAGCACTAGGGACCTATGTAGAGCACCTAGAAGAACAGGAGATTAAGCTGATCTGTTAATGTCTGGTCTTCCTCTATTCTTTAAGAATGTGAATTGAAAACAGATTGGCATTTCATTTTTCTGTCCTGTAATATCAAACACACAGGTACAGAGAAGCCATTAATCTTATTCTTGGAAATGTGAAGGAAACTGTGATTTTTTTGCTGTCTTTGAAATATATTTAATGGGCTTATTCTGTGCTGCCTCATAACAAAGATATGTTCATGTCAACAGCATGCAATCACTTAAAGCTTTTTAGAATCGATACTCATATAAATTTAAAGTGGACATGAATTTGAATCTGCTTGATTCCGGCCTTAATTTTCATCTTCCAGATCCAACCAAAAATCTATAGCTAACTAGCTAACCAACAGAGTAAACATTAAGCAATGGATACATTATTTTCCTGCTGCAATGTTTATCTGGATTTTTTTAGTATTATTATTATTGTTCATTTTTGAGTAATGCTATTCATTCAGGAGAGCACTATGAAGATGTAAGGACACGCACTTCTTATTCTCAGACATGAACAAAGACAGAAGCATTGGATTCAAGGCTTTCTGGCTGTTTTTCTAGATAATGGGTGCTCTGAATGTAATAACGAAAAGCAAACATATCATTAAGAAAGAGCTCCTTAAAACTGCCTGTCATATATCTTAAGCTTCATTAGTTTAGATTAACAACTTACTTGATATACATGACAATAGATGAAGCAAATCTTTGTTTATTTATTGACAATTCAATGTAACTCTGACATGCATAATCAGGCTTCCCCCTGATTAGTTCCATGTTTTAAAGTAACTTTCTGTTATAAAGCTTGTTAACTACAGTATCATTTTATTGAACTCTGCTCTGTGAATGATGTGATCTACAGTGAAAGGCATCAATATTGCAGCCATTCCTGGCAGGCACTGAAGCATTATGCACACAGATTGGAGTAGATATTTCATTGTACAAATCCATGGACTCAGAAAATGTCCAGTTATTGAGACTGCACAGAGAAGACAATGTTCTATTCATAGGATCTGCAGTACAAGGTCAGAGACTGAAACCAGAACTAAGTGCAAGGTTCAAATTTGTTTCATGATTTTGCAGAAGACCCCCCTGAAAAGACTCTGAAAGCACCGTTTCTTTCTCAGAAATCCCTGTTGTATATTCACTGCACAGCATAACATTAGTATATATAAGTAGGTGAGGATTATTTCCAGTGTGAATCATAGACTCATAGAATCCTTAGAGTTGGAAGGGCTTCTTAGATGTCATCTATTCCAACTCCCCTGCCATGAACAGGGACACAACAGCTAGATCGGATTGCCCAGGGCCTTCAGATTAGTATCCATCATTTAAGAAAGAGATTTTCAAGCCTCTACAAACTGCTTTTCAGAGCAACAGTTCAGAGTTCAGCTGTGTCTATAAATACAACCAGAATTTCAAGAATAATTAGGAAAATAATTAGGAGTTTTACAGAATGATGTCCCAGTGTATATTAATCATCTATTAAAATTTCAAGTTTTCATTATTCTATGTTTAAGAAAGGTAACTTGTGGCTTTGGGCATGCTGTGAAAGAAAAAGGTACAACAGAATTACTAAGGATCCAGACATACACAATGAAAATATGCACAGACATGAATTGCCTTTCATACAGCTGGAAAGCAAATTAAAAAAAAATCTGAATTTTCATAAAAAGGTGACAATATGAGAGAATTTGTAGAGTGGAAAAGATGAATAGCAAACAGCTCTTTTTGCAGAACAAGATGTACTGCCACCAAATGAAATTTTAGAGTAGATCTTGAAAGACATAAAAGGTATGCTCTTCATACCCAAGGGGTAAATTTTTCTTAATTAATTTCAGAAAGGGATCAGAGAAATTAGTGAAGGCCAGATCCACTGGTAGCCAATACACATGATGAGCTGTGACATCATAAAGAAGTAAGTCAGTGATTGCTGGAGGCTGGATTGCACTTGATACACACTTTTCAATGGAGACGTGGGCCTAGGTTTATGTTTGGTGTCACCTGTTCTGGCAACATCTGCATTCAACACTGACAATTGAGGAAACTGGAAAATAAGTATAGTTAAAAAAAACCTTTTGCTTAAGTATTGTAACACTATCACATAAGTTTTTATTTCTTGTGTTGCCCTACTATTGTCAGTATAAGTTCAGGAACTATCTGGGGAGGGAGCAATGTGATGTACAAACATGACTCCAGCAGAAGAACTTGTTCTCATTGGTCAGAGTTGTCTGGAGGGACACGAGAAACTACAAGAAAATACCAAATCAAATAAGACAGAAGTGCTTCAACACAGACTGGAGAACACTTTCTCACAGTTTCTTGACTGATGTGTTTGTGCTTCAGGTATGCAGATGTCCACGAACCTCTACCTACCTCTAGACCGTGTAACATCAGCATCTTAATTGCAGCCAATTTATAATAGTTAAATGACATAATGGTTGGGAGTTTCCATGACATGTTCCCTGTTTGCAAGCTCAACCCCTTTTATTAAAGAGGATCTTAGTTGCATATTTCATGGACAAATTTAAGCTGTCATGTTAGAGGACATAAAGCCATAAAACAACAGAAAGTCACAACAAATTTGAGTTTTCACAGTTCACCATTAATTTTTACTGCTGTACCATGGGATTTGGTTTACAGAAGTATCAGGAACTCATAACTTCAGCTGGAGTCAATAGGATTACATAAATTGTTACATGACGTTAAGTGCTCTGAGGAGTCTGATCTTCTCATGTCTGAAATTCTGCCTGCTATTCAGTGAAAATATTTGTTTTCACATATGTGTTCAGTAGCACTGGCTATGCAATAAAATTAATCCTACTCTTCATCTCACAGAGATGTGAAAATAAATTAATATTTATGTGTCACTCAGTTGTGGAAGTGATGAGTGACACTGAAAAGAATAATTCATTTTTCTGTCTTTAAATCTACATTTTAGCATTAAATATGTCCTGAGGCTGAACAATAACAAAAAAAAAAAAAAAAAAAAAAAAAAAAAAAGTGCATTAAATGTTTATTAAGACCATTTTGCGCATTGAATGAGGTGGGTGCTTTGTGAGGAATTGTTTTATGATTGTGTAATTAAAGACAATAATAGAAAAATGTGTGCACAGCCTCACAATGACATTAATTATGGCATTTTGTAACTACCAAGGACTTGCTTTAAAAGCTTGCTTTTTTCAAATGCATGTTTTATGTGCGTGTAATATAAACCACAAAGTTTATGTTGGCACTGATTGTTAGAAATTTCATATATATATATATATCCACTCTATACTTTTACTGTAACTTTTTATATAAATTGAAAATAAACATATTCTAAGGCAGTTTCAAAAACATTCACATTTCATGGTTTAGCCAGTCCAGAGCAGTGCTAGATTTCTGCATAATAATATCATTGCATTCAAAGGAAATAGAGAGTTTGATGGTAGATGGGCTATTGCAGATCAGTGAAAACGGAAAGATTGGTTTTCCCCTTCACATAAGGCCTATACTTAGTAGAGTGTGACCATGCCATCACACTACGCGGGGAAAATGATAAAAGCAAGGCCCTACATCCAGGCCACTTATCTTAAAATAATTTAGTTTCTATTATACTAAAGTGGTGAGTATAATGTTGTCTGGGGATTTTTAATATTTGTAGACTATACTTTCATTTCCAGTCTCTTGGGTAGGAAGAGTATATACTTTGTTTCAACACGTAGAGTTTGAATAATATCATTTGTATTTGTATTTTAATAAGAGATACTAAACCAATACAGCACCCCAAAGGAAAAACCTCAAACTCTGCTTATAATTCACTGCTATCCACAACAAATTAGCTTCCATCTTTGGACTCTAGAGGACTCTGGTCCAAGGTTTCAAGAGAAAGAGTTTGAGACAGAGATATTTCAAAAATTCTTCAGCATCCGGATGCAGAGAGTGGTCACTTTCTGCCTTTACTGCTTTCATTTCATGTTGATCTGAAGGAGTTTGAGTTCTTAGCACCTTTAAAATTCTGAAGGCAGCATAGGAAAAAAATCCATGTTTTTCTGTCTTTCAGACTACAGTTCTGAAGGAAATTGGCTTATCCCAGGATATTTTCCCCTTTCTCTAGCATTTTTTTTAATGTGGTTCCTAGCTATTTTGTATCATCCAGAAGATGAATGTTTTGAGAATGAATTGTTACATTCATCTCATGTCCATGCAGCAGATTTACAAAGCCGGGTTAATGTTAACAAAATAATCTGTAGGTATACTCAAGGAAACAATCAGAAGGAAGTTCTTTCAGGTCAGAAAATGATAGGTTCAATTTTCCTTGAAATTTTTGTGTGGCGAAGCACTTTTAGCTGTGAGGGATGGGCACAGTAATCTTGTCTCTTTCAGGCCATACTGATTACTGCCCCAGTCTGATGTGCCTTTTGCCATATAGATGCCCTGCTTTGAGGCAAAATCTGAACAAATCTGAGGCTGCTGGTATTGCCTCCAGCAGACATCACCAACAACAGGAAGGCACAGAGCTCCCCACATGGCAGCAGTGCAGCGTCTGCTCAGAGGAAAACATCTCTTTCTAACTCTGACAGCTACAAATTTGCTGATCATGGAACAGTAATGTAACTTAAAACAAATCCCTTGTAACGTAAAACAAATCCTGTTTAACTGAATTTAAAGCATGCTTACTGCCTGTATAAATGCATGATCCTTTTCAAATCCTACTAAATCACTGGTCTCAGTGATCTCCCTAGCATGGGAAGAATGAGGGGAAAGCTCATTGCAGATTATGATATGGAGCCCTGACATTAAAAGAATTATTTCTGGGACCAGACGATTGAGACGGTAGTGCATTAAAAGGTCCAGCTCCTCTCCTTATCTGGTTTGAGAATATTCCTGTTCCAGCGTGGAACACAGGGAGAGATTTAGACATAGCTAGATGCCTTAGTCTTCTCTGTTGAGATGTTGATAAACAGATACTTTGCCCTAGGTGGCACAGTTCCAGATGAGTGAATCAATTTTCTTCAACTTGATATCCCCATGTGACCAGACATCCATGAATATCTGCTACTCCAAAGAGAACAAGCAGACTGGAAATCCAAGCTTCGTAGAGATGCAGGTGTACAGTGAAACTCAGAAGGCCAGTTTTCACTGGTTTAAATCAGTGTAACATCAATGCTTTCAAGGAAATTTGCCATTTACCACAGCTGAAGGCATATTTCTAGTGATATCAAGATGGATTTTTTTACCATCAGTCAATTAGGTGATAAATAAGCCCCCCCCCCCACCCAAAGGGGAGTGGAGGATCTGAAGCTGATCCTGCTCTGCTGAACTGTTGCCCAAAAGAACCTGTTTCCATTCCTCCATCAGGTGTCATGCAGGCTGATCCTCTGTGTAGGATGCAGTACGTACCTAACGTTTATGGGGTTAACAGTTTTTAACTGGTATGTTACATGATCTCATTGGTCAAACAGAAGAAAAATAACTAGCAGCCAAAGAGAGATCCAATCTTATGGACTGTAATGACTTAAATAATCATGCTGAAACCCACAGAGTCCTGCAAAAAGGCCTACTGGATGAAAACCATTGTGTTTAATAAGTTTGATATATATTTTTGCTATTGACAAAGAACAATAAAACACATTCATTTCAGTTTGGAAATGAAAGAATGACTCAGAAGCCACAAACTGATTAGCACACAGGAAATGGAGAAAGACCTCTGAGTTGTAATTTTGAGACAATATTCTACAGTTAATCTGTTTGAAAAATAATGGAATCTGACTTTAATATTAAACTGTCATTGCACTGCAAAAGGTTCTAGAGAGAACAGTAAGTACTATCACTGAAATTAATCTAATGGCATTTTATACTTGCTGCAGACAATATAAATTCAGAGATTCAGCAGACAAAAGGAAACTATACTAGATCTTCTTACTAAATTATACAATTGCAACACTTTTATGAATCTCAATATGTAACGTAAAAATTGTGTCATTTCAAATTCAAAAGCCCAATTTTCACAAAAGCCCTTTTTAGCTTGGTCATGTGATCCCTCTTTGCTGCCAGAATAGAATCCAGCTTTGCTCTTTTCAAACAGGACACTCAGTACTTTTCGCTACACTGTTAAATCTCCACGCCACTGGAACACTGGCATGTAAGAAGTCTGAGACTCTCAGACCCTATTCCAAGGCTTTTTCAAACCCCTCTTTCATTGTATTGAGTTTAGCTTTATTAAAAAATGTAGCTTTTTTTTATATATAAAACAACACTTAGTGCCTTAATATAATTTAAATTACTGCCTGCAAATAGGGTGCTATAATAATCTAACATTCCACTGATATGGTGAGTAAAAACAAATCTCAGAACAAGTATTATCCTGTGAATAAGCCTTCTGAACGGATCTATTATTTCACAGCTTGAAATGTGCCACTATTGTATTTCCACCTGATTATGAGTCTTGCTACCAATTCCTCCAGTTGATCCAAATTGAGTGCTTCTGACATTTGTAAAGTTAACCACGTAGTCCACTGTGCAGCAGGGAAAGCCTTGCTAATGAAGAAATAACAAGCCAAATAACTGAAAAAAAATATCTAGATCATTGTAAAAACAGGTACAGTTGTTGGTATTTAAATACTGAAACTGGAAAAGAAAACCCACCAAACTACTGTAACAGACTTGCTCATGTCGTCTGGAAAGGGGTGTTGGTAGTGTTTCTTTCTGTGCCACAGGGCACTTTCATTTCCTGATTCTATTATATACTAAGTGGCCACCTGAACCTGCCAATGAACTTGTTCTATTGTATTTTTCTATTTTTAATCCAAAGGAGTAAACACATTTCTCATCAGATGTGTCACACACTGTTCTATATTGGTAAGATTTATGAAGGTGTCACCAAGTTATTACAGAGCCATTCATTTATAAATAGGTATCTATTCTTCAAGAAATCATAAATGATAGGAGTTCTTCCACTATTTCACAAAATCTGTTTTGTAAGAAGGTTGCCCATTTGTGTTTCTTTCTGACTACCCTGCTCTAGTCTTATTTGTTGTTCTTCTTTTGTCCCTCCCCTCTCCCCCTTATTTCAAGGCTTACTTTCTTCCTCATGGTAATGTTGAGCCATATCCATGCACTGGATAGCTAACATCAGTACAGCAAAGAATGCAGTGACTATTTCAAAAACAATTTGGTGATGTAGAAGTTCCCTTTGTAGATATTCTTCATTAAGCACCTCATAAGACTGACCAGGAGTGAATGTGAAAGCAGCTGTGGCCATCTGAAAGTGACATCTCTTATGATCCCTTGTGGTATTTCTCTTACATATAATTAGTGGCAATTTGAAGTAACTTGAGAAAAAACTTTTATTACCAATCATGAAGAAAACTAGTCTAATAGAGATTGCTCCACGAAAGTGAGAAGTAAAAGCAATTTGTAGACAGCAGTGTATGTGTTTTAGAGAGTTCAGAGGAAAAAAAAAAAAAGGAGAAAGAAAAATAAAGTATCAGTATCCTCTAGATTTCAAGATTTACAATTCTTCTAAATGTTAAATAGGATACTATGGCAAGGTAATTCAGTCACATTAAAGAAGTCTTGAGCACCATTTCCTGCCTTATTAATCTTTCTTTAACATTCATTTGGCATATTACACACACTTTCGTGGTTTTCACTGTTCAGATCTTATTTTGGCAATCTGCAGAACTGTAACCCAGTAGAAAAATGTGTTTGCTTAGTATGTTGGATGTCACCAGCTGATGCGTATGTAACCCAAACCACCTAAACAAAAATAAAGAGTCACATTCGACAACTGCTTTTTTTTTTTCCTTCAGTTTTCAGCCAAGGGCCAAAATGTACCTGTTATCAGTTTAGATGTCATCTAATTTCCATTTAAAAATAGCTAAAGAGGATGGTCTGAAGGTTTTCAACTCTCCAAATTTGATGCTCATTTTATACAGAGGCATAACAAAGACACCTTTTACAACAGATGTCTATCATCTTCAGGTATGTTCTCAGCAAAGTTAAGATTTTGTTCTGACAACAGGAACGTTGTTCCACTTTTGAAGTCCTTTTTCTTGATTGTAGAACATTTTGTTAGAAAAACAAATGCCTTCAGCCTGGCACTACCTTTAACAGGCAAGAATTAATGTCCGTATCCCTGCACTCACTCCAAATAGCAAATGGGACTGATTGACATACGCTTGAAGTAGATAGCGTTCTGCACTGTTACTGGTTTCCATGTCCAGCTAAGAAGCCTAAGAAACACCCACAAGTGTAAAGCTCCTCTGGGCTCCAAAGGGAGGGTTGTCTCTGCTTTTGTGGTGTGTGAGATGGGAACTTCATGCTCACCACTGCAAAGTATGTCCTTTAGATACAGAGGGGATCATTGCTTCTTATGTTAGGCTGTAATTTCAAATCACTGGAAGTGTTGGGTTGGCAAAAAGCCTTAAAACATAAATAAGCTCTGAGGATGAGATCCTATGGGTTGTGGAGGTTCCACAGACTAATACCACACTACCTTGAGGTGTAAAATCTTCCCTTAGTCAAATAGATTTAGTAAAAGTTAAGAAGGATTTTTTTTTTCTTCAGATTCATCCATCCTCCATCACGAAGTCCCTCGCGTATTTAACTCTTCCCATTGGCTTCATTCACCATCTCAAGGAAGTGTAGTTATCTTTTCCACTGCTGTGCCACCATCACTCTACTTCTCTCAGTTCCCATCTTCACATTTAGCTTTATCTACACATCTCTATTCTTCTCTCTTTTGACTGTGTTCTATTTTTTTTTATCCTGATCACTAGTAAAAGGGTTCCTTTTTAGCCTTATGCATGAAAAGCTACCTTTTCTCTCTTCAACATTTTCTGCATTATTTAGCAGAACTGTCATTCTGTTAAAACTTATCAACCATTACAGATTGCAATGGCATAACTCTTGGCTTCAGTTGTTGGTCAGCATCAAAGAAAGAAACCCCACTATGGTTGTAATCTCTCTTTTTCTCATTCATTGAAGACAAACTTCTGGTAAGAATACAAAAAAACAAAACAAAACAAAACAAAAAACAAAAACCAGAATATCTAAAAAAAAAAAAGTTCCTAAGTATCACTGCATTAAAAAAATAAGTCACTAGTACATATAGCCTTGAATGCAACTCTTAATTGTTTCATGCTGTAGTAGAGGTTTTAATAATATCTGGATTTAACTGCTTGCTTTTCCACTGAAACATATACCAAGTTCCTTGGGGCAACGACAAGTTTCTTGTTTTGTATAGATCAGCTCAGTAAGTAAATAGCAAATGGTTCAACCCAGGGGCATTAGTGGCAATCAGTGCTACCCTCAATTTAATGAGATAACATCAGCTACGTTGTGATACTGAGTTAGATGTGGGCAATGCCAAATACTTTCTCATTAGTAATATCTAATACATCAGGCTTTGATCAAAACATACCTGTGAAAAGGGAGATTTTTTTTCTAATTTTTTGGTGTAGAGAACACTGTGACATATCTGATTTTTTTTTGTCTGCACTGGGGTTTCATAGCTGGCACCAGATTTACCAGAGTTAAACACCAAAGGCATTTATGTTCATTCACTGTGTTCACTGTTTCTTCTCCCATTCCAACATATAGCAGTAGTTTGCATCGCGTGACAAGGTGATGCCAGGTTTTGCATTTGTTTTTTCCCTCCTGACCTTTGGATTTCTTAGAAAAGCATATTGCTTCCCTTCATTTTATGGATTAATACCCTCCTAACAGACATGAACTCTCTAGAGAGCAGGAAGTGCTGATAGCAGCCTGGGCCAGTTTTCATGATGTGGTGCTGAGCTCTGAATAGGGTGTTTTAGTTATTATAGGAGCATACAGAATCAGTGACCTGAGTACAATAGCTGTGACCCTTAGAATGCAGTGGTGAAGAATTTTTCCAGAATGCAGTGAAAACTGACTAGCTAACAGTGTCTTATTTGCTGTACCTGTGGGCGCACATAGAACCTCACTGATGTAACTGTTATCAGAACTAGTCCACAGATTGGAGAACTGATCCAGATAATTAGAGAGCATGGTGCTTTCTCCTATGTAACATTCCACCCTACAGCAGGAAAAATGATATTTTAATGGATTACCTGTGAGAATAGGATCTACATGCCAAAGTATTGCCTATCAATCTTTGTAGCTTGTGCTCATCATATTTAGGAAGCACGTGATGATGCATGATGCATGCAGAATGATGGCCTTGACATTTCTGGATTCTTGTCTGGAAACACAAAGCTGCAAAATAAAGAGCATCCATGTCAGCACCAATGATACTATGTCCTGGTCCAGACCACTGGCAGTGTGGGTTATCCCTTTGTACCTGCATAGTGATGTTGCAGAAATTACATAAGAGTGGTCTTACAGACCATCTGTCTGCTTGAGTTTTTACCTCATTTTTGCAGCCTTAGACATTGAATGTGACACATGATTGAATGAACAGAGGATTTTATACCTGGTGTGAATTTGACTCATGTGGAAAGAACCTTGGCATTATTTCTGCTTGCAGACTTTTGCAGCCACACTGAAGAGGCAGCAGAAGGGGATGGGTCACAAACTAACTACAGGTCTCAGTCCCAAGTCTAACAGTGTAGAGCACGTATTTTCTGCTGCTAAGTAGCCCCACAGGATACTACAGCATCACAGACTCTGTGTGACTCACCTGGTGCTTATGGACATCTAAACTGTGCACATTTTAGTTTATTGAGGAAGTTAACCATGCAGAATACTGGAAAAGAAAAAAGTCCATTATAAGAAACTTGGACTTGAAGAGCACTGGGATGGAGTATGAGCAGACAGCTGGCAAGATAATCGAGTGTGTAGCTCCTTAGGTCATCCACAATTCAGTGTGCAGGAGCCTACAGAAAGTTATGTTCTGCAGGAGTAATATATACTGTAAATAAATCAAGCTGGAATAAATTATTTAGTGTCTATCTGATATTTAGGAGCACATTGCCCATGAAATTTAGTGGAAACAGCAATTGCTCAGCCTTGGAGAAATCTGACTCATCTGTAGTTCAGGCATGAGAGTAACTGTATCTGAGTTTATGTTTATAAATAAAGCCAACACGCAGTTGTGGTTTTGAAGTTTTTTTTATTTTTATTTTTATTTTTTTTAATTTCCTAAGGCAATACTCCCCCTATATTTGCATGTAAGAAGCATATTCAGCTGAGTTAGATACTGCAGACCACTTAACATCACAGTTAAGCCTCTCTCCAGGCAGGAGGACAGCAGGACACACCAGGGTGCTCCGTCCAGGCCCTCTGCCCAGCAAGTCACATGCTCCATGGTGTGGGGCAGCACCAACCACGAGCCCCTTCAACCCGATTTCTGCCCAGATGGATTCTGTGGGGGCAAAGATCAGTAGACTGCCATCTGCTGACCACTGCCCACAGCATGCTTAATATGTCATTAACGGGGAAGCTGAAAGGCCACAGGGATCAGGGAGAGGTGCTGCACTGCATAGTCTTTAAATTTAATTATCAGAGAGCTCATTCTTTTAGGCACTAAGAGAATCTGAATATGCAGAATATAGGATTTCCTTCTTTTCTTTTCTTTTCTTTTCTTTTCTTTTCTTTTCTTTTCTTTTCTTTTCTTTTCTTTTCTTTTCTTTTCTTTTCTTTTCTTTTCTTTTCTTTTCTTTTCTTTTCTTTTCTTTTCTTTTCTTTTCTTTTCTTTTCTTTTCTTTTCTTTTCTTTTCTTTTCTTTTCTTTTCTTTTCTTTTCTTTTCTTTTCTTTT